>NC_069509.1:154380418-154682918 GCF_027579735.1 Bombina bombina
CTCTGACATTTACTTTGCTGATTAAAGGTTCATGTTCACTTTTAATTGTATTAATGTAAATAAATTAAATTAAAGGGACACTATACACATTAGCCATCTTAAAGTCTTACCTTAGATTAAGTTGCAAATAGCTGGAACAGTAAAAAAATTATTTTAACCCCTTCACCCAATAAGAGGTGTATACATACTGTACGTTTTGCAGTACTTTGCCTATCGTACTGCAGGACGTATATAGACATCTTCGCTTTAGGAAGCTCCAGCACTCTTGGCTGTTAAGTTACAGTCAAGATCTGGAGTTCCTGAAGTTTCAGGCATCTGCCGCATATAGAGCCGGAGCGTGATTGGTGCTCCAGCTCCATATGAGGGCAGATTCCTGATCGTTACAGACGGTGACACTGTGTAACGATCATTGCTGGTGCCGGTGGGAGGTGTGGGCGGAAGGCGGATGGCAGATGGATGGCCCAGTAGGGGGAGGCAGGAGGGAGGGAGGGAGTGGGAAAAAATAAATAAAGGGACAGGGAGGGATGGGGCAGCTACACTACAGAAAAAGTGGAAGGGTATTGTGTGGGGGTCCCTAAATAAGGATCAATGAAAGGAGGAAATGCGGGGGACACTACAGAATATTTTTTTTAAAAATTAAAAAAATTAAAAACAGAAGCATCTTAGGTACTGGCAGCTGTCTGCAATACCGAAGATGGCGGCTAATAGGTAGAGGGGGGAGGTTTAGAGAGCTGTTTTGGGGGGTCGGGGAGGTTGGGGCATAAGGGGGGATCCTACCGTGCAGAAAATATAAAAATTATAAAAAATATATTGTATTTTAAAAAAAAAAAGCAATTTATAGGTACTGGCAGACAGC
The DNA here is from genome assembly GCF_027579735.1 of Bombina bombina. Taxonomy (NCBI): domain Eukaryota; kingdom Metazoa; phylum Chordata; class Amphibia; order Anura; family Bombinatoridae; genus Bombina; species Bombina bombina. The sequence continues at coordinate 154,381,275 of NC_069509.1, forward strand.
TGCCAGTACCTAAGATGGCAGATAATAGGTAGAGGGGGAATCTTTAGAGAGCTGTTTGGGGGGATCAGGGAGGTTGGGAGTAAGGGGGGATCCTACACTGCAGAAAATATAAAAATATATTGTATTAAAAAAAAAAGCGCCTCATATTTGTATACTGCAGACTGTCTGCTAGTACCTAAGATGGGGGTGACCAGTGGGGGAGGGAAGAGAGCTGTTTGGGAGGGATCAGGTAGAGATCAGGGGGTGGTAAGTGTTGCGGGAGGCTAATTTCTACACTAAAGCTAAAATTAACCTTTTAAACTACCTAATTAACCCTTTCACTGCCGGGAATAATAGAAGTGTGGTGCGCAGCTGCAATTAGCGGCCTTCTAATTACCAAAAAGCAATGGCAAAGCCATATGTTATTTCTGAACAAAGGGGATCCCAGAGAAACATTTACAAACATTTGTGCCATGATTGCACAAGCAGTATGTAAATAATTTATGTGAGAGACCCAAAGTTTGTGAAAAAAAGTAACAATTTTTTTTTTATTTGATTGCATTTGGCGGTAAAATGGTGGCATGAATAATACCAAAATAGGCCTAGATCAATACCTTGGGTTGGCTATTTAAAAAATGTATATAGTTTTGACAGGTAAATTAAAAAAAAAAGGCTCTCTATTTCTGCTTAAATGGAGTGATAGCAAAAATGCAAAAAAATATCTGGTATTTTGGGCAAGTTTTTTTCTGAAAGTCCTGGTAGTGAAGGGGTTAAAATGACTATAGTTTCTGGCCACTTTGAAATGGCTGCCAAGCCCCACCCACTGATGACATCACGATCTGGGCTGCATCTAGGCACTCTGCTGAATAGCATTGACAGTCTGTTGAATCCAATTAGTGAGTCTTTTGTTACTAGTTATGCAGCCCAGGTCGGGATGCAGATGCTAATGCAGAAGAGATTGGTATAGCAGTCTTCATTTGAAGAGTATCTTGTAGCTGAATTAACATGCACCTATGCTGAATTATATTTTGTTCATATTTACACACATGTCCACCCAGGGTATCTGCACAATTAAATCAATCCCCAAAGAGCATTTATAAGTGTCCAATTATGCAAATTGGACACTTATAATGAAAATGAAAGATGATAAGTCAGCAGGCTGGGAAACAATTGTAGGAGATGTAGAACCAGGTCCCAGGTTCAAATTCAGGCTGGATCATAAAAACCAGCTAGCTCTCAGCAGTGCATTGATTGCTCCTGAGCATGCAAAGGATACTTTGTAGAGGCTCCTAACGCTGGTTTTTACCGCCCGCTGGTATTTGGAGTCAGTCAGGAAAGGGTCTAACGCTCACTTTCCAGCCGCGACTTTTCCATACCGCAGATCCCCCTACGCCAATTGCGTATCCTATCTTTTCAATGGGATCTTTCTAACGCCGGTATTTAGAGTCGTGGCTGAAGTGAGCGTTAGAAATCTAACGACAAAACTCCAGCCGCAGAAAAAAGTCAGGAGTTAAGAGCTTTCTGGGCTAACGCCGGTTCATAAAGCTCTTAACTACTGTGCTCTAAAGTACACTAACACCCATAAACTAGCTATGTACCCCTAAATCGAGGTCCCCCCACATTGCTGCCACTCTAATAAAAAATTTTAACCCCTAATCTGCTGACCGCACACCGCCGCCACCTACGTTATACTTATGTACCCCTAATCTGCTGCCCCTAACACCACCGACCCCTACATAATATTTATTAACCCCTAATCTGCCCCCACAACGTCGCCGCCAGCTACCTACAATAATTAACCCCTAATCTGCCGACCGGACCTCACCGCTACTATAATAAAGTTATTAACCCCTAATCCGCCTCACTCCCGCCTCAATAACCCTATAAGAAATAGTATTAACCCCTAATCTGCCCTCCCTAACATCGCCAACACCTAACTTCAATTATTAACCCCTAATCTGCCGACCGGACCTCACCGCTACTCTAATAAATGGATTAACCCCTAAAGCTAAGTCTAACCCTAAAACTAACACCCCCTAAGTTAAATATAATTTAAATCTAACAAAAAAATTCCTATTTAAAGATAAATACCTGTAAAATAAACCCTAATATAGCTACAATATAAATAATAATTATATTGTAGCTATTTTAGGATTAATATTTATTTTACAGGCAACTTTGTATTTATTTTAACCAGGTAAAATAGCTATTAAATAGTTATTTACTATTTAATAGCTACCTAGTTAAAATAATTACAAAATTACCTGTAAAATAAATCCTAACCTAAGTTACAATTAAACCTAACACTACACTATCAATAAATTACTTAAATAAAATACCTACAATTATCTACAATTAAATCTAACACTGCACTATCAATAAATTAATTAAATACAATACCTACAAATAACTACAATTACATAAACTAATTAAAGTACAAAAAATAAAAAAGTACTAAGTTACAAAAAATAAAAAAATATTTACAAACATTAGAAAAATATTACAACAATTTTAAACTAATTACACCTACTCTAAGCCCCCTAATAAAATAACAAAGCCCCCCAAAATAAAAAAATGCCCTACCCTATTCTAAATTAAAAAAGTTCAAAGCTCTTTTACCTTACCAGCCCTGAAAAGGGCCATTTGCGGGGCATGCCCCAAATAATTCAGCTCTTTTGCCTGTAAAAAAACCACATACTATACCCCCCGCAACATTACAACCCACCACCCACATACCCCTAATCTAACCCAAACCCCCCTTAAATAAACCTAACACTAAGCCCCTGAAGATCTTCCTACCTTATCTTCACCACGCCGGGTTCACTGATCCGTCCTCCAAAGTCTTGATCCAAGCCTCCGAAGTCTTGATCCAAGCCCAAGCGGGGGCTGAAGAGTGACGTCCATCCTCCGGCTGAAATCTTGATCCAAGCGGCAAATGAAGAAGTCCATCTTCGGGAAGAAAGCTTCATCCTATCCGGGCAGAAGAGGACATCCGGACCGGCAAACATCTTCATCCAGGCGGCATCTTCTATGTTGTTCCATCCTATGACGAGCGGCTGATCTTGAAGACCTCCGGCGCGGATCCATCCTCTTCTTTCGACGTCCAACTGAAGAATGAAGGTTCCTTTCATCCAAGATGGCGTCCCTCGAATTCCGATTGGCTGATAGGATTCTATCAGCCAATCGGAATTAAGGTAGGAAAAATCTGATTGGCTGATGGAATCAGCCAATCAGATTCAAGTTCAATCCGATTGGCTGATTGGATCAGCCAATCAGATTGAGCTCGCATTCTATTGGCTGTTCCGATCAGCCAATAGAATGCGAGCTCAATCTGATTGGCTGATTGGATCAGCCAATCGGATTGAACTTGAATCTGATTGGCTGATTCCATCAGCCAATCAGATTTTTCCTACCTTAATTCCGATTGGCTGATAGAATCCTATCAGCCAATCGGAATTCGAGGGACGCCATCTTGGATGACGTCCCTTAAAGGAACCTTCATTCTACAGTTGGACGTCGAAAGAAGAGGATGGATCCGCGCCGGAGGTCTTCAAGATCAGCCGCTCGTCATCGGATGGAACAACATAGAAGATGCCGCCTGGATGAAGATGTTTGCCGGTCCGGCAAAGATGGACTTCTTCATTTGCCGCTTGGATCAAGACTTCAGCCGGAGGATGGACATCACTCTTCAGCCCCCGCTTGGGCTTGGATCAAGACTTCGGAGGCTTGGATCAAGACTTCGGAGGACAGATCGGTGAACCTGGCGTGGTGAAGATAAGGTAGGAAGATCTTCAGGGGCTTAGTGTTAGGTTTATTTAAGGGGGGTATGGGTTAAATTAGGGGTATGTGGGTGGTGGGTTGTAATGTTGGGGGGGTATTGTATGTATTTTTTTTACAGGCAAAAGAGCTGAGTTATTTGGGGCATGCCCCGCAAATGGCCCTTTTCAGGGCTGGTAAGGTAAAAGAGCTTTGAACATTTTTTATTTAGAATAGGGTAGGGCATTTTTTTATTTTGGGGGGCTTTGTTATTTTATTAGGGGGCTTAGAGTAGGTGTAATTAGTTTAAAATTGTTGTAATATTTTTCTAATGTTTGTAAATATTTTTTCATTTTTTGTAACTTAGTTCTTTTTTATTTTTTGTACTTTAGTTAGTTTATTTAATTGTAGTTATTTGTAGGTATTGTATTTAATTAATTTATTGATAGTGTAGTGTTAGGTTTAATTGTAACTTAGGTTAGGATTTATTTTACAGGTAATTTTGTAATTATTTTAACTAGGTAGCTATTAAATAGTTATTAACTATTTAATAGCTATTGTACCTGGTTAAAATAAATACAAAGTTGTCTGTAAAATAAATATTAATCCTAAAATAGCTACAATATAATTATTCGTTATATTATAGCTATATTAGGGTTTATTTTACAGGTAAGTATTTAGCTTTAAATAGGAATAATTTATTTAATAAGAGTTAATTTTTTTCGTTAGATTTAAAACATAATTTATGCTTACCTGATAAATTTATTTCTCTTGTAGTGTATCCAGTCCACGGATCATCCATTACTTGTGGGATATTCTCCTTCCCAACAGGAAGTTGCAAGAGGATCACCCACAGCAGAGCTGCTATATAGCTCCTCCCCTCACTGCCATATCCAGTCATTCGACCGAAACAAGACGAGAAAGGAGAAACCATAGGGTGCAGTGGTGACTGTAGTTTAATTAAAATTTAGACCTGCCTTAAAAGGACAGGGCGGGCCGTGGACTGGATACGCTACAAGAGAAATAAATTTATCAGGTAAGCATAAATTATGTTTTCTCTTGTTAAGTGTATCCAGTCCACGGATCATCCATTACTTGTGGGATACCAATACCAAAGCTAAAGTACACGGATGATGGGAGGGACAAGGCAGGAACTTAAATGGAAGGAACCACTGCCTGTAGAACCTTTCTCCCAAAAACAGCCTCCGAAGAAGCAAAAGTGTCAAATTTGTAAAATTTTGAAAAGGTGTAAAGCGAAGACCAAGTCGCAGCCTTGCAAATCTGTTCAACAGAGGCCTCATTTTTAAAGGCCCAGGTGGAAGCCACAGCTCTAGTAGAATGAGCTGTAATCCTTTCAGGGGGCTGCTGTCCAGCAGTCTCATAGGCTAAGCGTATTATGCTCCGAAGCCAAAAGGAGAGAGAGGTTGTTGAAGCTTTTTGACCTCTCCTCTGTCCAGAGTAAACGACAAACAGGGCAGATGTTTGACGAAAATCTTTAGTAGCCTGTAAGTAAAACTTCAAGGCACGGACTACGTCCAGATTATGCAAAAGACGTTCCTTCTTTGAAGAAGGATTAGGACACAATGATGGAACAACAATCTCTTGATTGATATTCCTGTTAGAAACCACCTTAGGTAAAAACCCAGGTTTGGTACGCAGAACTACCTTGTCTGAATGAAAAATCAGATAAGGAGAATCACAATGTAAGGCAGATAACTCAGAGACTCTTCGAGCCGAGGAAATAGCCATCAAAAACAGAACTTTCCAAGATAAAAGTTTAATATCAAAGGAATGAAGGGGTTCAAACAGAACTCCCTGAAGAACTTTAAGAACCAAGTTTAAGCTCCACGGGGGAGCCTGACAAAATGCCTGGACGTCTGGAACTTCTGCCAGACGCTAGTGTAAAAGAATAGACAGAGCAGAGATCTGTCCTTTTAAAGAACTAGCTGATAAGCCTTTGTCCAAACCCTCTTGGAGAAAGGACATTATCCTAGGAATCCTAACCTTACTCCATGAGTAACTCTTGGATTCACACCAATAAAGATATTTACGTCATATCTTATGGTAGATTTTCCTGGTGACAGGCTTCTGAGCCTGTATTAAGGTATCAATGACTGACTCGGAGAAGCCACGCCTTGATAGAATCAAGCGTTCAATCTCCATGCAGTCAGTCTCAGAGAAATTAGATTTGGATGATTGAAAGGACCTTGTATTAGAAGGTCCTGCCTCAGAGGCAGAGTCCATGGTGGAAGAGATAACATGTCCACTAGGTCTGCATACCAGGTCCTGCGTGGCCACGCAGGCGCTATCAGAATCACCGATGCTCTCTCCTGTTTGATTTTGGCAATCAGTCGAGGGAGCAGAGGAAATGGTGGAAACACATAGGCCAGGTTGAAGAACCAAGGAGCTGCTAGAGCATCTATCAGTGTTGCTCCCGGGTCCCTGGACCTGGATCCGTAACAAGGAAGCTTGGCATTCTGGCGAGACGCCATGAGATCCAGTTCTGGTTTGCCCCAACGATGGACCAGTTGAGCAAACATCTCCGGATGGAGTTCCCACTCCCCCGGATGAAAAGTCTGACAACTTAGAAAATCCGCCTCCCAGTTCTCTACGCCTGGGATGTGGATCGCTGACAGGTGGCAAGAGTGAAACTCTGCCCAGCAAATTATCTTTGAGACTTCTAACATCGCTAGGGAACTCCTGGTTCCCCCTTGATGGTTGATGTAAGCCACAGTCGTGATGTTGTCCGACTGAAATCTGATGAACCTCAGTGTTGCTAACTGAGGCCAAGCTAGAAGAGCATTGAATATTGCTCTTAACTCCAGAATATTTATTGGGAGGAGTTTCTCCTCCTGAGTCCACGATCCCTGAGCCTTCAGGGAGTTCCAGACTGCGCCCCAACCTAGAAGGCTGGCATTTGTTGTTACAATCGTCCAATCTGGCCTGCGAAAGGTCATACCCTTGGACAGATGGACCCGAGAAAGCCACCAGAGAAGAGAATCTCTGGTCTCTTGATCCAGATTTAGTAGAGGGGACAAATCTGAGTAATCCCCCTTCCACTGACTTAGCATGCATAATTGCAGCGGTCTGAGATGCAGGCGCGCAAATGGCACTATGTCCATTGCCGCTACCATTAAGCCGATTACTTCCATGCACTGAGCCACTGACGGGCGTGGAATGGAATGAAGGACACGGCAAGTATTTAGAAGTTTTGATAACCTGGACTCCGTCAGGTAAATTTTCATCTCTACAGAATCTATAAGAGTCCCTAGGAAGGAGACTCTTGTGAGTGGTGATAGAGAACTCTTTTCCACGTTCACTTTCCACCCATGCGACCTCAGAAATGCCAGAACTATCTCTGTATGAGACTTGGCAATTTGAAAGCTTGACGCCTGTATCAGGATGTCGTCTAGATACGGAGCCACCGCTATGCCTCGCGGTCTTAGAACCGCCAGAAGTGAGCCCAGAACCTTTGTAAAAATTCTCGGGGCAGTGGCCAACCCGAAGGGAAGAGCTACAAATTGGTAATGCCTGTCTAGAAAGGCAAACCTTAGGAACCGATGATGATCTTTGTGAATCGGTATGTGAAGGTAGGCATCCTTTAAGTCCACTGTGGTTATGTACTGACCCTCTTGGATCATGGGTAGGATGGTCCGAATAGTTTCCATTTTGAATGATGGAACTCTGAGAAATTTGTTTAAGATCTTTAGATCCAAGATTGGTCTGAAGGTTCCCTCTTTCTTGGGAACCACAAAGAGATTTGAATAAAATCCCTGTCCTTGTTCCATCCGCGGAACTGGATGGATCACTCCCATTACTAGGAGGTCTTGCACACAGCTTAGGAATGCCTCTTTCTTTATCTGGTTTGCTGATAACCTTGAAAGATGAAATCTCCCTTGTGGAGGAGAAGCTTTGAAGTCCAGAAGATATCCCTGAGATATGATCTCCAACGCCCAGGGATCCTGAACATCTCTTGCCCACGCCTGGGTGAAGAGAGAAAGTCTGCCCCCCACTAGATCCGTTTCCGGATAGGGGGCCGTTCCTTCATGCTGTCTTGGGGGCAGCAGCAGGCTTTCTGGCCTGCTTGCCCTTGTTCCAGGACTGGTTAGGTTTCCAGGCCTGTCTGGAATGAGCAACAGTTCCCTCTTGTTTTGAAGTGGAGGAAGTTGATGCTGCTCCTGCCTTGAAATTTCGAAAGGCACGAAAATTAGACTGTTTGGCCTTTGATTTGGCCCTGTCCTGAGGAATCGTATGACCCTTGCCTCCAGTAATGTCAGCAATAATTTCCTTCAAGCCAGGCCCGAATAAGGTCTGCCCCTTGAAAGGAATGTTGAGTAATTTAGACTTTGAAGTCACGTCAGCTGACCAGGATTTAAGCCATAGCGCCCTACGCGCCTGGATGGCGAATCCGGAATTCTTAGCCGTTAGTTTAGTCAAATGAACAATGGCATCAGAAACAAATGAGTTAGCTAGCTTAAGCGTTCTAAGCTTGTCAATAATTTCTTTCAATGGAGCTGTCTGGATGGCCTCTTCCAGGGCCTCAAACCAGAATGCCGCCGCAGCAGTGACAGGCGCAATGCATGCAAGGGGCTGTAAAATAAAACCTTGTTGAATAAACATTTTCTTAAGGTAACCCTCCAATTTTTTATCCATTGGATCTGAAAAAGCACAACTGTCCTCAACCGGGATAGTGGTACGCTTTGCTAAAGTAGAAACTGCTCCCTCCACCTTAGGGACCGTCTGCCATAAGTCCCGTGTAGTGGCGTCTATTGGAAACCTTTTTCTAAATATAGGAGGTGGGGAAAAGGGCACACCGGGTCTATCCCACTCCTTGCTAATAATTTCTGTAAGCCTTTTAGGTATAGGAAAAACATCAGTACACACCAGCACCGCATAGTATCTATCCAGCCTACACAATTTCTCTGGAATTGCAACTTTGTTACAGTCATTCAGAGCAGCTAATACCTCCCCAAGCAATACACGGAGGTTCTCAAGCTTAAATTTAAAATTAGAAATCTCTGAATCAGGTTTCCCCGAGTCAGAGATGTCACCCACAGACTGAAGCTCTCCGTCCTCATGTTCTGCATACTGTGACGCAGTATCAGACATGGCTCTAACAGCATTTGCGCGCTCTGTATCTCTCCTAACCCCAGAGCTATTGCGCTTGCCTCTTAATTCAGGCAATCTAGATAATACCTCTGACAGGGTATTATTCATGATTGCAGTCCTGCAAGGTAATCGCTATGGGCGTCCCTGATGTAATTGGCGCCATATTAGCGTGCGTCCCCTGAGCGGGAGGCGAAGGGTCTGACACGTGGGGAGAGTTAGTCGGCATAACTTCCCCCTCGACAGAACCCTCTGGTGATAATTCTTTTATAGATAAAGACTGATCTTTACTGTTTAAGGTGAAATCAATACATTTAGTACACATTCTCCTATGGGGCTCCACCATGGCTTTCAAACATAATGAACAAGTAGGTTCCTCTGTGTCAGACATGTTTAAACAGACTAGCAATGAGACTAGCAAGCTTGGAAAACACTTTAAAACAAGTTTACAAGCAATATAAAAAACGTTACTGCGCCTTTAAGAAACACAAATTTTCCCAAATTTTGAAATAACAGTGAAAAAATGCAGTTACACTAACGAAATTTTTACAGTGTATGTAATAAGTTAGCAGAGCATTGCACCCACTTGCAAATGGATGATTAACCCCTTAATACCAAAAACGGAATAACAAATGACAAAAACATTTTTCAAACAGTCACAACTGCCACAGCTCTACTGTGGCTTTTTACCTCCCTCAATACGACTTTTGAAGCCTTTTGAGCCCTTCAGAGAAGTCCTGAATCATGCAGGAAGAAGCTGGATGTCTGTGTCTGTAATTTTTGCTGTGCAAAAAAACGCCAAAATAGGCCCCTCCCACTCATATTACAACAGTGGGAAGCCTCAGGGAACTGTTTCTAGGCAAAACTCAAGCAAGCCATGTGGAAAAAACTAGGCCCCAATAAGTTTTATCACCAAACATATGTAAAAAACGATTAAACATGCCAGCAAACGTTTTAAAATACACTTTTATAAGAGTATGTATCTCTATTAATAAGCCTGATACCAGTCGCTATCACTGCATTTAAGGCTTTACTTACATTACTTCGGTATCAGGAGCATTTTCTAGCAAATTCCATCCCTAGAAAAATATTTTAACTGCACATACCTTATTGCAGGAAACCTGCACGCTATTCCCCCTCTGAAGTTACCTCACTCCTCAGAATATGTGAGAACAGCAAAGGATCTTAGTTACTTCTGCTAAGATCATAGAAAACGCAGGCAGATTCTTCTTCTAAATACTGCCTGAGATAAACAGTACACTCCGGTACCATTTAAAAATAACAAACTTTTGGTTGAAGAAATAAACTAAGAGAATGACTGGATATGGCAGTGAGGGGAGGAGCTATATAGCAGCTCTGCTGTGGGTGATCCTCTTGCAACTTCCTGTTGGGAAGGAGAATATCCCACAAGTAATGGATGATCCGTGGACTGGATACACTTAACAAGAGAAATTATATTTAACTTAGGGGGGTGTTAGTGTTAGGGTTAGACTTAGCTTTAGGGGTTAATCCATTTATTAGAGTATCGGTGAGGTCCGGTCGGCAGATTAGGGGTTAATAATTGAAGTTAGGTGTTGGCGATGTTAGGGAGGGCAGATTAGGGGTTAATACTATTTCTTATAGGGTTATTGAGGCGGGAGTGAGGTGGATTAGGGGTTAATAACTTTATTATAGTAGCGGTGAGGTCCGGTCGGCAGATTAGGGGTTAATTATTGTAGGTAGCTGGCGGCGACGTTGTGGGGGGCAGATTAGGGGTTAATAAATATAATATAGAGGTTGGCGGTGTTAGGGGCAGCAGATTAGGGGTACATAGGGATAACGTAGGTTGCGGCGGTGTACGGAGCGGCAGATTAGGGGTTAATAATATAATGCAGGGGTCAGCGATAGCGGGGTCAGCAGATTAGGGGTTAATAAGTGTAAGGTTAGGGGTGTTTAGACTCGGGGTACATGTTAGGGTGTTAGGTGCAGACTTAGAAACTGATTCCCCATAGGAAACAATGGGGCTGCGTTAGGAGCTGAACGCTGCTTTTTTGCAGGTGTTAGATTTTTTTTCAGCTCAAACTGTCCCATTGTTTCCTATGGGGGAATCGTGCACGAGCACGTTTTTTAAGCTGGCCGCGTCCGTAAGCACCGCTGGTATTGAGAGTTGCAGTGGCGGTAAATTATGCTCTACGCTCCTTTTTTGGAGCCTAACGCAGTCATTCTGTGAACTCTAAATACCAGCGGTATTTAAAAGGTGCGGCCAGAAAAAAGTACGCGTAGCTAACACACCCCTTCTAACGCAAAACTCGAAATCTAGGCGTCTGTGTTTAACCGCTCAAACTACTTGGACCCACCCCCGGCATGTCCCTACCTACCTGGCAAACCCGATCCTGTCTATAAGATGCCTGAAATTCCAAACAACATCAATTCCAGCCTCCAAATTTTTTAAAAGTGCTTTTATTATCTCATAGTTGGGTCCATAGGAAAAAACACAATGTTTCAGGCCTGCAATAGGCCATTGTCATGTATACTTGATTGGTACTACAATTTATGCATCTTTTCATCTATGTTATTAACACAGAGGGCTCATAAAAACATTTTTCATAGGCAAAGCAAGTTAAGAACTCATAAAAACCCATATATACAACTAAAAAAGGAGAATAATGCAGAACATATTATTTTTAACTGTTCCAGTTAAAGGAAGAGAGACCAGTCAAAATCTTTATTTAGGCCCTTAGGGGTTAATTACTCCAATTTCTGTATCCATAACAGCTCCCTAGTTTTCAACAGATGTTCCCTCTCACAACATCTTTTGGGTCTAACCAATTGTTCAATTATTAGGAACCTCAGTTGACTTTGACTGATGTGATGACCCATAGAGAGGAAGTGTTAAGAGACTGGTGCTTCTTTATCTTTTCATTAGATATTCAATTTATGTTCTGTTATCCTCTCTCTGATCTCCCTACAGCTCTCACCTACATAATTTAACCCACATGGGCATTTAACTATGTAGACAGTAAATGGGGATCTGCATGTTATCTTGAATTTCATTCCTTTTGTAGGATGATAAAAGAATTTGCCCTTAATCATAGAACTGCAGTGACTACAGTTCAAACATGGATAACAGCCAGTCCTTGTTTGGCCTATAGTTCTTTGAACAGCATTTTCTTTACACTTCCAATGTCTGCATGGACCAATGTGTCCGTTAGACTTTTGTTTCTCCTGTAAGCTACCACTGGGTCATTTTTAAATGCATCCACAAGGGGGTTGCATTCCCTTAATATATACCAATATCTTTTCAATATCTGCATCATCGTATAACTCAATTTATTATATTGTGTCACAAAAATAATATTTTTATTTTCTCCTGCTTTTTATCTTTCTTGCTAATCCCATTTTCATTAAAGGGATAGAAAAGTCAAAATTAAACTTGCATGATTCAGATAGAGCATGTAATTTTAAGACCCTTTTAAATTCACTTTTTTTTTTCAAATGTGCTTCGTTCTCTTAGTATCCCTTGTTAAAAAATGAATACGCACATATCATACACTAGTGGGAGCTGCTGCTAATTGGTGCCTGCACACATTTGTCTTTTGTGATTGGCTAAATAGATATTTTCAGCTTCCTGTCAGTAGTGCAATGCTGTCCCTTCAGCAATGGATAACAAGAGAATGAAGAAAATTTGATAATATAATTAAATTGGAAAGTTGTTTAAAATTGTATGTTCTATCTGAATCATAAAAGAAAATTTGGGGGTTTACGATCCCTTTAATCACTTTATTAAGTTGTTCTGTATATTGAAAATATACTGGCCCTGGGGCTGCCCCTCCTGTCATGTTTCTACCTGCACAGAAAACACCGGTGGGCCCCCCTTATAATCTTGTGAACTACTGTGAGATAGGTGCACACATCAGGTAAGGCTGTAAACCAATGACAAGAGAGATTAAACATCAAATCATTGATAAATGTTGCACACATATATATACATATATATATATAAGTGCATTGGAGCCCTTTTCATTTTTAATAAAGGCTTTAACTATGTATTTACTGTAAATATTCACATAATGTTCTGCACATAGCAGAATATGTTCTATGTATCTATAAACACCAGAATTCAGCACATCAGCTAGAGACAGTGCAAGCTGCCAGGAGGGAGATACTCCAGACAATCCAAGCAACACAAAAAGCAGCGGCACTTGTCCAAATCTTAAAAGGTAGATTTATTGAGGTACAGAGAAACCAAAAAACAAACCGTTTCGGGACTCAGCCTTTAATCATGTGAGCAATTTGGGTAATACCTGCCCCACTACTTATACCCAACAGGTATTACCCATTGTTCACATGATTAAGGGCTGAGTCCTGAAACGTTGTGTTTTTTGGTTTCTCTGTACCTCAGTAAATCTATCTTTAAAGATTTTGACAAGTGCCGCTGCTTTTTGTGTTGATTCTATGTATTTATAAATAGATATTCCTATGTATATCTATTCTATCTATTCTATACCTATATATAATCATGTGTGTGTATATATATATATATATATATATTGTACCAAAATACCATCAGATATATGTAGTAGACATGTGCGATTCGATTCGGTCCGAATTCGATTCGGAGATTCGGATAGATTCAAATTTCCGAATTGCGGTAGTGCCGAATCTACCGAATAAATCCGAATCGATTCGAATTTATTCGGTAAACTCGGATGGATTCGGATGGCCGTGTATTACACTAGTATTGTACAGTATACTAGTGTAATACACAGCATATCCCCTTAACACTTACCGAAATCCCGAATCGATTTGAACCGAATTAAACCGAACCGAATTTTTTACGAAACCGAAATGAATTCATTCTTCCGAATTCGAATCGGTCCGAATCGATCCGAACTGAACCAAATTTTTCAACGCTGCACATATCTAATATGTAGAAATATGTATTTAGAAATAAATAGAACATATTCTGCTATGTGAAGAACATTAGAAAATGAAATATTCATACTTTCATGTTGGGTTAGCACAAATGAGAATACGTAATCGTGTTTGCGCGAGAGTGGGGGAATTACGTAAATGCTCACACGACATTCTAAATTTGGATTTTTGCGCTCATCAGGTTAGCGCAAGAGTGGAAACAGTTTACTTTCAACTCATAATAACTTCTAGCGCAATTAAAGCTCAAGCGGGAGCATTAATTTGTGCTCCACTTGTAATCTAACCCTTTGAATTTAACCTCCCTTTAAAAAAGATCTTGTAAATTACAGAATAATGTGAAGGATTACCCTGATATTGTTAGTTTGCTGTTCGCTTGTCATCTCTAATGAATCTATTGGAAGTTCTTGCACATATGCTGTATTTGTTGTCTGTAGTTCCTGGGTATACAATACAAAGCTTTGCTAGAACATGTTATAAATATTATTAGACATTAAAACAATTCCCTATTTTTTTCCAGATTACAGTCCTGCAGACAATGTTTCCATGAAGGTTTTTCTTCCAATTTCCTGCATAGCAATTTTGGTGTTTATATTATTAATCTATGGCTGCATTTCCTTGTAAGTATATATCAAATCTTCTAATGTTTGTATGTGTGTGTGTGAGTGAGAGTCTATGTGTGTGCGTGAGTGTATGTGAGTGAGAGTGTGTATGTGTATATGAGTGAGTGTATATATAAGTGTATGTATGTGTGTGTGTGAGTGTATAAGTGTGAATGTGTGTGTATGTATGTGTTTGTGCGTGTGTGAGTGTGTATGTGTGTGTATGTATGTGTGTGAGTGTGTGTGTGTATTTATATATCTATATGTCTGTGTGAGTGTATATGAGTGAGTGTATATATGTGTGTATGTATGTGTGTGTGAGTGAGAGTCTATGTGTGTGCGTGAGTGTATGTGAGTGAGAGTGTGTATGTGTATATGAGTGAGTGTATATATAAGTGTATGTATGTGTGTGTGTGAGTGTATAAGTGTGTATGTATGTGTTTGTGCGTTTGTGAGTGTATGTATGTGTGTGAGTGTGTGTGTGTATGTATATATCTATATGTCTGTGTGAGTGTATATGAGTGAATGTGTATGTATGTGAGTATGTGTGTGTGAGTGTATGTGAGTGAGCGTGTGTATGTATATGTCTGTGTGTGTGTGTGTGTATATGAGTGAGTGTATATATGTGTGTATGTATGTGTGTGTGTGAGTGAGAGTCTATGTGTGTGCATGAGTGTATGTGAGTGAGCGTGTGTATGTATATATGTGTGTGTGTGTATATGAGTGAGTGTATATATGTGTGTGTGTGAGTGTATAAGTGTGAATGTGTGTGTATGTATGTGTTTGTGCGTGTGTGAGTGTGTATGTGTGTGTATGTATGTGTGTGAGTGTGTGTGTGTGTATTTATATATCTATATGTCTGTGTGAGTGTATATGAGTGAGTGTATATATGTGTGTATGTATGTGTGTGAGTGTATAAGTGTGTATGTATGTGTTTGTGCGTGTGTGAGTGTGTATGTGTGTGTATGTGTGTGTATGTATATATCTATATGTCTGTGTGAGTGTATATGAGTGAATGTGTATGTATGTGTGTGTATGTATATATGTGTGTATGTGTGTGTGAGTGTTTGTATGTATGTGTTTGTGCGTGTGTGTGAGTGTGTGCATGTATGTGTATATGAGTGAATGTGTATGTATGTATGTGAGTGTGTGTGTATGTAAGTGTGTGTATGTGTATGTATGTGTGTGTGTATGTGTTTGTGCTTGTGTGTGTGTGAGTGTATATGAGTGAATGTGTATGTATGTGAGTGTGTGTGAGTGTATGAGTGTGTGAGTGTGTGTGTGAGTGCACATGAGTGAATGTGTATGTATGTGTGTGTGAGTGTATGTGTGTGTATGTGAGTGAGTGTGTGTGCATGTGTGTGTGAGTGTATGTGTGTGTGTGAGTATGTGAGTGAGTGTATTTGTGAGTGAGTGTGTATGTGAGTGTATGTGTGTGTGTGAGTTAGTGTGTATGTGCATATGTGAGTGAGTGAGTGTGTGAGTGAGTGTGTATGTGTTTTTGTAGCGTGGACTAATTAGCATATTAAGTAATGTTACATGGAGTGTTGTCAGCGCAAGGTTACATTATTAATATGAACTTTTTAAATGATTTAATATGCAAACATTGACTGTGCTGGTGAATATTAAAGGGACATGAACCCCACAATGTTTCTTTCATGATTCAGATAGAGAATACAGTTTAAAAAAAGTTTCCATTTTATTTCTGTTATCAATTTTTCTTCATTTTCTTGTTATTCTCTGTTGAATAGATATCTAGATAGGTAGCGTGCACATGTCTAGTGCTCTTGCTAATGTATAACATTGTTACAAAACTGCTGCCATATAGAGCTGCAGACACGTGCACGCTCCTGAGCTTACTTTACTGCTTTTCAACAAAGCATAACAAGAAAACAAAGACATTTGATAGTACAAGTAAATAGGAAAGTTTGTTAAAATTGTATGTTCTATCTGAATCACAAAATAAATGTTTGTGGGTTTTATGTCTCCCACATGTACACGTAACTCTTAGGGGCCGATTTATCAAACCGTCAATTGGCTCCAATGCATCTATTTCCGCGCAAGCCTTCAGACTCGCCGGAAACAGGAGTTAAGAAGCAGCGGTCTTAAGACGATCGCGTTGATTGACACCCCCTGCTAGCGCCCGATTGGCCGCGTATCTGCTGGGGGCGGCATTGTACAAGCAGTTCACCAGACATGGATAAATCGGCCCCTTAGGCTTTATGCATAGCCCAGACATGTTTTAATTCCTTTATAGTTTTATAAAATATATTTATAAAGATACCTGCCATGCATTTGCACCACAAACAAGGAGCTAAAGTTCAATAAAATACAAATGCATTTAGTGAGAAACACACTCACATTTTTAACCTAATTTTTAGCCGTTACACTGTTTCATACTGATTAAAATTAGACTCATTAAAAGCACACTAAGGGATAAATTTATCAAATGCCGGGCAGACATGATTCGATGTAGCGAATCATGTCCGCCCAGCATCGCTAAATGCCGACAGAGTATGCTGTAACATTGCACAAGCATTTCTTGCCACTCGGCCGCTAGACAGCGCTAGTTCACGTGTGCCATATAGATACCATTGTGCTCACCCCTGTAAAGTTATTTATGAGTCCGAACTGATTGGCTAAAACTCAAGTTACAATCTGTCTTTCTCACATCTCTTCCTGGATGTCCTCTCACTACCTCAAGCTAAATCTCTCCAAAAGTGAGCTCCTTATTCCCCCCCCTTCTTCCAAAATCTCCACCCCCAATCTCTCTATAACTGTCGACAACTCCATCATTACCCCGCATGCCCGATGTCTTGGGGTAACATTTGACTCAGACCTTTCCTTCACTCCTCGCATTCAGTCCTTGGCTAAATCCTGCCGCTTCCACCTTAAAAACATCTCTAAAATTAGACATTTCCTTACACAAGACACAACTAAGATTTTAATCCACTCTCTCATCCTTTCCCATCTTGATTACTGCAATTCTGTCCTCTCTGGTTTCCCTAGCTGCCGCCTAGCTCCTTTACAATCCATAATGAATGCGTCTGCCAGGCTCATCTTCCTTACACGTCGCACTTCATCTGCTGCACCTCTCTTCCAATCCCTTCACTGGCTTCCTCTTGCCTCCCGGATTAAACACAACATTCTGACTCTGACATACAAAGCCCTCAACTGCACTGCTCCCCCCTCATCTCAGACCTTTAGGCCTATCTATCAAGCTCTGAATGGAGCTTGAAGGGCCGTGTTTCTGGTGAGTCTTCAGACTCGCCAGAAACACAAGTACGATCGGGTTGATTGACACCTCAGGGGGCGGCGTTGCACCGGCAGCTCTTGTGAGCTTCTGGTGCAATGCTGAATACGGAGAGCGTATTGCTCTCCGCATTCAGCGAGGTCTTGGGGATCTGATCCGCACTGTCCGATCAGGTCCGCAAGACCTTTGTTAAATTGGCCTCATAGTCTCCAGATACTCTCCCTACCGTCCCCTTTGCTCTGCCAATGACCTCCTACTCTCCTCCTCTCTTGTTACCTACTCACACTCCCGTTTACAGGACTTCTCCAGACTGGCTCCCATCTTGTGGAACTCTCTGTCTCGCTCCACAAGACTCTCCCCTAGTTTTGAAAGCTTCAAGCACTCCCTAAATACGCTACTGTTCAGGGATGCATACAACCTATGCTAACCTTTCTTTATACCAGTCCCTCTCCTCCTTTGCTATCTGCTTGAACCCCCTTAGCATGTAAGCCTAAGAATCCAGCTGTTTGCAGATCACCTTTTTAAGAGCTGACTACAACAGTGCAACTCTCGGCAGGACCCTCTACCCATTTGATCCCTATAATTGCTACCTTGTATACCGCCTATGTTTATAGCGCTGTGGAATCTGTTGGCGCTCTACAAATAACCGATAATAATAATAAAGTCTGTCAAAAGAACTGAGATAAGGGGGCAGTCTGCAGAGGCTTAGAAACAAGGTAATCAGAGTGAGAAAAAATATTTAAAAAACAGTTTGAGCCTATCTAGGTTTAACTTTCAACAATGAATACCATTAGCGTGTTCTGGTATTACAAAGTGGAGCACTAATATCGCTTGCGCGTAAGCGATATGTTGAGCTCCACTTGTAATCTAGCCCCTAATAAGTTAATTACGTTATTTTGCCTCATCACTTGGTTCAGAAAAGAAGCCATGTAAGGCATTTTCTTTAATCTATGGTGTTAAGTGTTTATTGATGGATTAAATTGCAAGGTAAATAGATTAATGTTGTTAGGTAAGCATGTATGATAGAATAAATGGTTTAATTCCTTATGTTGGTAAAAACCTGCACTGTTTTGCAGTTTCTTTATATATTCCTACCTTGCTGAGGACAAATAGGGAAATATAGGTAGCAGGGTTAGACTTGAGAATTCTGTGCGTGTATATGAATTTCTAAGAATTATAAACCCCTCAATTTTAAGAGTAAAATTACATGAAAATGGGGCAAAATAAATAATGAAATTATAATACAGTTATTTTACTAATTTACTTCTGTTATCAAATGTATACTTGTTTTTTTGAGAGCATACTGAGGTAGGCTTAGGAGTTTGTACGTGCCTTGAACACTATGGGCACCATTTATAAAGCTGTAGCTGCAGTTTCTGTGTTTTTTTTTTATTTAATTTGCTTAAAGGGACAATCAAGTCAAAATAAAAACTTTAATGATTCAGAAAGAGCCTACAGTTTTAAGACACTTTCCAATTTACTTTCATTATCAAATTTTGCACAGTCTTTTTATTTTCACACTTTCTGGGGAACCAGATCCTACTGAGCATGTGCGCAAGCTAACAGGGTATATGTATACTAGTCTGTGATTGGCTGATGTATGTCACATGATACAGAGGGCTGGAAAATTGGAAAATAAATTTTGTCAGAGAAAATGTACTGCTTATTTGAAATTCAGAGAAAGTGCTATTGCATTGTCTTTTTATTATGTACTTTTTAATTATGTATTTCTACTGCATTGAATTGTTATTTAAAGGGACAGTATTCTTGATTTGTTTATTGTTTAAAAAAGATAGATAATACCTTTACTACCCATTTCACAGCTTATATTAATATACTTTATAACCTTTAAACCTCTAAATCTCTGTTTATAAGCCTTTGTAGGGCACCTCTTATCTAAGTGCATTTTATCAGCTTCTCAGAGCAAGACATTGCTAGTTCATGTGTGCCATATAGATCATATTGTGCTCACTCCCATGGAATTATTTATGAAGCAGAACTAATTGACTAAAATGCAAGTTTTAAATAGCACTGAGATAAGGGGCAGTCTGCAGAGACTTAGCTACAAGGTAATCACAGATGTAAAAGTATATCAATATAACTGTGTTGGTTATGCAAAACTGGGGAATAGGTAATAAAGGGATTATCTATCTTTTTAAACCATAAAAGTTTTAGGGTAGACTGTCCCTTTAATTCTTCTGGTATCCTTTGTTAAAGAAGCAGCAATGCATTACCAGGAGCTAGCTGAACACACCAGGTGAGCATATATGTGCAGTCAACAAAGAATACAAAAAGAACAAAGCAAATTAAATAATAAAAGTAAATTGGAAAGTTGTTTAAAATTGCATGCTCTATTTGAATTATTAAAATATTATTCTGCCTTTACTGTTTTTTTGAAAAGCAAACAAAGGCACCTCACAGTGTAAGTCAGCTTAAAGGGACATGAAACCCATATTTTTTTCTTTCATGATTTAGAAAGAGCATGCAATTTTAAACAACTTTCTAATTTACTTATGTCATCTAATTTTCTTCATTCTTTTGATATCCTTTGCTAAAAAGCATATCTAGATAGGCTCAGTCGCTGCTGAATGGTGGCTGCACATAGATGCCTAATGTGATTGGCTCACACATGTGCATTGCCATTACTTCAACAAAGGATATCGAAAGAATAAAGGAAATTAGATAATAGAAGTAAATTGGAATGTTGTTTAAAATTGTACTCTCTATTTGAAACATGAAAGGAAATGTTTGGGTTTAAGATCCCTTTAAGAAACGAATATTATAACAAGAAAATGACATTCTGATAAAGACTATTGGACTTATAATAATAATTTCCCTAGTGACATCATCACATTTTTGGAGGTCTAGAGGTGTCAAATACCAAGCAAAACAGAAAGTCATTTATGACTATGTTTGAAATAAACTGTTTATTAACATGTTTATAGCTGCCTTTCAAA
This sequence comes from Bombina bombina, assembly GCF_027579735.1. NCBI lineage: Eukaryota > Metazoa > Chordata > Amphibia > Anura > Bombinatoridae > Bombina > Bombina bombina. Next base: position 154,401,839 of record NC_069509.1, read on the forward strand.
TCATTGCCAAAGCTGTTTGAGAAACTAGGGGATGTAGTTTGACTTGAAAGTCTGTTTAATCTCGTCTATGAAATCCTATCTGAAATGGGAACATTTAGCTTTGTACTACACATGAACTTGAAAATGATCTCTTGCTTAAAGGGACATGTTATCCAAATGTTGAAGCACTTGAAAGGGATTCAGCATATCTGTAAAAAGCTGACTAGAAAATATCACATGACCATCTCTATGTAAAATGTCCTCAGTAGCCACAACACATTGTAAAGAGATTTAGCCAATCAGGATGCTAGGACTTGCAAGGTAGCATGCACCTTGCATGTTTAGGCACAGTTATGTTATATCCACATCTTACAAGTTTTAAGTGAAATCTCATTAGATCACAGTAAAGTAAAGCTGATTTTTTTTTACATGCAACTGACAGTAGTTGAAGAAAAACTGCTTAAAGTGAATTTCAACTTTTATGATAAAGTGCCCGGTTTTAAAAAAAAAAAACTATTAAAATTCATGAAAGTTTACATTGCACCGGATTTTACAAATACTTACCTTCTTCTCCTGAAACGCTGGATCGCCGATCCCCCCACCTACTTCTTCCTGCTGTACTTACACAGCAATGACGAAACTGGCTTCCTCCAATCATGACGTGGCCTCACCATATGGACGCTCCTGGGGGGAAGCCGTGATTGGAGGAAGACGGTTTCGTCATTGCTGACGAAGTACAGAGGACCTGCAGGCGGGGGATGGGCGATCCGGCATTTCAGGAGAAGGCAAGTATTTGTAAAATCCGCTACAATGTAAACTTTCATCAATGAAAGTGCCCCTGTTTTTAATAGTTTTTTAAAAACCGGGCACTTTATCATGAAAGTTGACATTCACTTTAATTGTAGTAAAATTAAGAAATTTTGAGGTAAAATATCTTCCTTTTTTACATGGAAATGTATAGGTGACATTTTCTTGTCAGTTTGTTTTTAGCTATGCGGCATCACTTTCAAGTAATTTAGCATTATGGGTATTATGTCTCTTTAAAGGCAACTGTTACCCATAAGCTAAATCACTTAAAATAATGCACCACATCTCTAAAAATGGACTAGAAAATTTCATATGAACATTTTGGGGTCGATTTATCAAAGGCTTCGCTTGCCTATTTTCTACTTCAGCTGCAGGTTCTCACAAGAGAACCTGCAGCCCATATTTATGAAGTAGCGTTCATCAGTCCCCTGCTTCCCTAACTTTTTTCCACCTCTTAGGTAGAGAATTTTAATCTTCACGGTCTCGTCCGAACAGGGAGATTGACAGCTCCTGTCCACACATGATTGGCTGTGGGAGCGGCGTTGCACAACAGCACAAAATAGAGCTCTTGTGCAATGCTCAAGTCCGGCCGTAAAATTCAGCCCGCCAGAGGCAAGCTGTAGCGGACAGGGGCGCATATGTATGTCCCTGTCTGCCATCGATTGATAAATCGAGCCCTTTATGTCACTATTTCCTCTATAGCCACATCCCTTCCCATTTTAAAGGAACTTTCAGCATCCAATCAGGAGCATGCATCTATCATGTGCTGGTGAAAGGAAAAAAGAGTAGCTGAATGGTAACTGCTCAAAAAGTGTGCTGATCTTAGTTTCAAATGAAAAAAAAAAACACAGATATACACCATAAAACATGTTGGATGATATGTCGCTTTAAATCAGTGTTTCTCAACTCCAGTTCTCAGGACCCTTAACAGGCCAGATATTCATTATGAGGCCCATTTATCAAGCTCTGTAACCCTGTCCGCCTGCTCTGAGAAGGAAGAGAGGAATCGCCACAATTCAACCCGATCGATTTTACCAAGCAAAACAGAAAGTCATTTATGACTATGTTTGAAATAAACTGTTTATTAACATGTTTATAGCTGCCTTTCAAATCATTGCCAAAGCTGTTTGAGAAACTAGGGGACGTAGTTTGACTTGAAAGTCTGTTTAATCTCGTCTATGAAATCCTATCTGAAATGGGAACATTTAGCTCTGTACTACACATGAACTTGAAAATGATCTCTTGCTTAAAGGGACATGTTACCCAAATGTTGAAGCACTTGAAAGGGATGCAGCACATCTGTAAAAAGCTGACTAGAAAATATCACATGACCATCTCTATGTAAAATGTCCTCAGTAGCCACAACACATTGTAAAGCGATTTAGCCAATCAGGATGCTAGTCCCAGGACTTGCAAGGTAGCATGCACCTTGCATGTTTAGGCACAGTTATGTTATGTCCACATCTTACAAGTTTTAAGTGAAATCTCATTAGATCACAGTAAAGTAAAGCTGATTTTTTTTTACATGCAACTGACAGTAGTTGAAGAAAAACTGCTTAAAGTGAATGTCAACTTTTATGATAACGTGCCCGGTTTTTAGAAAAAACGATTAAAATTCATGAAAGTTTACATTGCACCGGATTTTACAAATACTTACCTTCTTCTCCTGAAACGCTGGATCGCCGATCCCCCCACCTGCTTCTTCCGGCTGTACTTACACAGCAATGTTCCTTTAAATCAGTGTTTCTCAACTCCAGTTCTCAGGACCCTGAACAGGCCAGATATTCATTATGAGGCCCATTTATCAAGCTCAGTATGGAGCTTGTGGTTGTGGGCCCATGTTTCTGGCGAGTCTGAAGACCGCTGCTCCATAACCCTGTCCGCCTGCTCTGAGCAGGCGGAGACGAATCGCCACAATCGGGTTGATTGACACCTCCCTGCTGGCGGCCCATTAGCCGCGAATCTGCAGGGGGCGGCGTTGTACCAGAAGCTCTTGTGAGCTGCTGGTGCAATGTTGAATACGGAGAGCGTATTGCTGTCCGCATTCAGCGAGGTCTTGCGGACCTGATCCGCACTGTCGGATCAGGTCCGCAAGACCATTGTTAAATAGGCCTCTTTATCTTAACTAGAGCACAGGTAAAATAATAACACACACATATATATATTAGATTAATAAAAAACATAAATAACTCATATTTTAGTTGTATTATTATTATTTCAATGCACATATATTTCTCTTGATATTTGTATTATTTAATTTAAATCCTTTTCATATCATGTATCATTTATCTCTCTGTTTATATTTTTAGTTTTAAGAAAAAATGGTGGAATAACATCCCAGATCCTGCAAAGAGTAAATTGGCTCTACAAAAGTTGCAGATATCAAAGGTAAGTTCCCATAGTTTACTGGGTACACTGAACCCAAAAATGTTCTTTCGTGATTCAGATAGAGCATGAAATTTTAAGCAACTTTCAAATTTTCTCCTATTATCTATTTTTTTTTTGTATCTTTATTTGAAATGCAAGAATGTAAGTTTAGATGCCGGCCCATTTTTGGTGAACAACCTGGGTTGTCCTTGCTGATTGGTCGATAAATTCATCCACCAATAAAAAAAGTGCTATCCAGAGTACTGAACCAAAAATAAAAGCTTAGATTCCTTCTTTTTCAGATAAAGATAGCAAGAGAACGAAGAAAAATTCATAATAGGAGTAAATTAGAAAGTTGCTTAAAATTGCATGCTCTATCTGAATCACGAGAAGAAAAAAATTGGGTTCAGTGTCCCTTTAAGCAAACATTTGAAAAGTCCATCTAAGAAATACAATTGCAATAGAGAACCATGATTTAGTCGCAGAAAGTAAAGGGAAACTGTACTGTAAAAATTCATCATCTTTAAGTGGATAAGCATTAAAGAATTACGTAAATCTCCTTTACCTTTATTTTGTCATTTGAAATAGCTGCATTTCCTTGTTGTATTGCCACTTATACTGAAAATGTTTGTTATTGGATACTCTGTCGTTTGTGGTGTGTCAAACAATATAAATGCCATGTGTACATAGACATGACTGGTATGCTTTTTTAACGTTTAATATTTTAAAAAAGTTTTAAAAAGTTTTAGTTTTTTTAAATCTTTGAGAAAACCTTGTTTTCTGATTTAGCGATATTTTTTTTTTCTAAAATCATTGTCAGGTAGACTGTCAGTCATTCCCCTATCTGTCAATCATTCTCCTAAACCCCCCACCTTGCCTTCATATCCTCCTTTCACTCTAACACAGGTGCTTAGTAATTTTGTTTGGTACGCCTAGCACACTGAGCTGCTCTGGGAATCTTAATATCCAGAGTCATTACTTCTTCTGAGTACTTGCTGTTCATTCAAGAAGGTTATCTGAAAATCACCAGGAGTTTCCACCTCCATCTTTATGGTAGAGTTATATATATATTATTCTTATCTGGATTGTTTATACGCCTTCTCCTGACTGGAAGTGGATTCTACTCACTGCCTACTTCCACTTCATTCAACTCCTGTCTACTAAAGTGAGGAATCTACCTACCCTAAGTGCTGCTACATTGGAGGGACCGGAGTTAAGCCACACCCTCTTGTGACGTCACCTGTAACGTATACTAACGATTCCTTCGATACTCACACAGCACTTCACACATAAGTTGGAAAGGTACTTTCTTCAAATATCCATAGATTGAACTTACTCAATATTGTCTGTAAATTCAAGCCGCTGTCACATTACTCGATTGTATCCATTTGCCTGTGTGTCTTGGATATCACTGAAACTAGTTACATTCGACTAGACTTAGAGTTTTGCGGCCAAAGGGGTGCGTTAGCTACGCGTGTTTTTTCCCCCCCCCGCACCTTTTAAATAACACTGGTATTTAAAGTTCTCTGAAGGGCTGCGATAGGCTCCAAAAAGGGAGCGTAGAGCATAATTTACCGCCACTTCAACTCTAAATACCAGCGTTGCTTACGGTAGCGGCCAGCTTGAAAAACGTACTCGTGCACGATATCCCCATAGGAAACAATGGGGCAGTTTGAGCTAAAAAAAACCTAACACCTGCAAAAAAGCAGCGTTCAGCTCCTAACGCAGCCCCATTGTTTCCTATGGGGAATAACTTCCTAAGTCTGCACCTAACACCCTAACATGAACCCCGAGTCTAAACACCCCTAACCTTACACTTATTAACCCCTAATTTGCCGCCCCCGCTATCGCTGACACCTGCATTTTATTATTAACCCCTAATCTGCCGCTCCGTACATTACATTATACCTATGTACCCCTAATCTGCTGTCCCTAACATCGCCGACACCTATATTATATTTATTAACCCCTAATCTGCCCCCCCAACGTCGCCGCTACCTTACCTACACTTATTAACCCCTAATCTGCCGACCGGACCTCGCCGCTACTCTAATAAATGTATTAACCCCTAAAGCTAAGTCTAACCCTAACACTAACACCCCCCTAAGTTAAATATAATTTTTATCTAACGAAATAAATGAACTCTTATTAAATAAATTATTCCTATTTAAAGCTAAATACTTACCTGTAAAATAAACCCTAATATAGCTACAATATAACAAATAATTATATTGTAGCTATTTTAGGATTTATATTTATTTTACAGGCAACTTTGTATTTATTTTAACTAGGCACAATAGCTATTAAATAGTTATTAACTATTTAATAGTTACCTAGTTAAAATAATTACAAAATTACCTGTAAAATAAATCCTAACCTAAGTTACAATTAAACCTAACACTACACTATCAATAAATTAATTCACTAAACTACCTACAATTACCTACAATTAAATCAACTAAACTAAATTACAAAAAAATAAACACTAAATTACAAAAAATAAAAAAAGAATACAAGAATTTTAAACTAATTACACCTACTCTAAGCCCCCTAAAAAAATAACAAAGCCCCCCAAAATAAAAAAATGCCCTACCCTATTCTAAAATAAAAAGTTACCAGCTCTATTAACCCACCCAAACCCCCCCTTAAAAAACCTAACACTAAGCCCCTGAAAATCTTCCTACCTTATCTTCACTCAGCTGGGTATCACCGATCTGTCCAGAAGAGGGTCCGAAGTCTTCATCCTATCCGGGCAGAAGAGCTCCTCCAGAGGGTCCGAAGTCTTCATCCTATCCGGGCAGAAGAGGACATCCGGACCGGCAGACATCTTCATCCAGACGGCATCTTCTATCTTCTTCCATCCAGCGTGGAGCGGGACCATCTTGAAGCAGCCGACGCGGAGCCATCCTTCTTCACCGACGGACTAACGACGAATAAAGGTTCCTTTAAATGACATCATCCAAGGATTGGATTCTATCAGCCAATCGGAATTAAGGTAGGAAAAATCTGATTGGCTGATTGAATCAGCCAATCAGATTAAAGTTCAATCCGATTGGCTGATCCAATCAGCCAATCAGATTGAGCTCACATTCTATTGGCTGTTCCGATCAGCCAATAGAATGCGAGCTCAATCTGATTGGCTGATTCAATCAGATTTTTCCTACCTTAATTCCGATTGGCTGATCAGCCAATCGGAATTTGAGGGACGCCATCTTGGATGACGTCATTTAAAGGAACCTTCATTCGGATTTAGGACGTCGGTGAAGAAGTATGGCTCCGCGTCGGCTGCTTCAAGATGGTCCCGCTCCGCGCCGGATGGAAGAAGATAGAAGATGCCGCCTGGATGATGTCTGCCGGTCCGGATGTCCTCTTCTGCCCGGATAGGATGAAGACTTCGGACCCTCTGGAGGAGCTCTTCTGCCCGGATAGGATGAAGACTTCGGACCCTCTTCTGGATGGATCGGTGATACCCGGCTGGGTGAAGATAAGATAGGAAGATCTTCAGGGGCTTAGTGTTAGGTTTTTTAAGGGGGGTTTGGGTGGGTTAGATTAGGGGTATGTGGGTGGTGGGTTGTAATGTTGGGGGGGTATTGTATGTTTTTTTTACAGGCAAAAGAGCTGTTTTCTTTGGGGCATGCCCCGCAAAAGGCCCTTTTAAGGGCTGGTAAGGTAATAGAGCTGGTAACTTTTTATTTTAGAATAGGGTAGGGCATTTTTTTTATTTTGGGGGGCTTTGTTATTTTTTTTAGGGGGCTTAGAGTAGGTGTAATTAGTTTAAAATTCTTGTATTCTTTTTTTATTTTTTGTAATTTAGTGTTTTGTTTTTTTTGTAATTTAGTTTAGTTGATTTAATTGTAGGTAATTGTAGGTAGTTTAGTTAATTTATTTATTAGGTTAGGTTAGTGTTAGGTTTAACACTTGTAACTTAGATTAGGATTTATTTTACAGGTAATTTTGTAATTATTTTAACTAGGTAGCTATTAAATAGTTAATAACTATTTAATAGCTATTGGACCTAGTTAAAATAAATACAAAGTTGCCTGTAAAATAAATATAAATCCTAAAATAGCTACAATATAATTATTCGTTATATTGTAGCTATATTAGGGTTTATTTTACAGGTAAGTATTTAGCTTTAAATAGGAATAATTTATTTAATAAGAGTTTATTTAGTTAGCTAAAAATTATATTTAACTTAGGGGGGGTGTTAGTGTTAGGGTTAGACTTAGCTTTAGGGGTTAATACATTTATTAGAGTAGCGGCGAGGTCCGGTCGGCAGATTAGGGGTTAATAAGTGTAGGTAAGGTAGCGGCGACGTTGGGGGGCAGATTAGGGGTTAATAAATATTATGTAGGTGTCGGCGATATTAGGGGCAGCAGAATAGGGGTACATAGGGATAATGTAGGTGGCGGCGGTGTGCAGTCGGCAGGTTAGGGGTTACATTTTTTTATTATAGTGGCGGCGATGTGGGGGGGGCCTCGGTTTAGGGGTACATAGGTAGTTTATGGGTGTTAGTGTACTTTATAGCACAGTAGTTAAGAGCTTTATGAACCAGCGTTAGCCCATAAAGCTCTTAACGCCTGACTTTTTTCTGCGGCTGGAGTTTTTTCGTTAGAGTTCTAACGCTCACTTCAGCCAAGACTGCTGTATTGAAAAGTTGCGACTGGAAAGTGAGCATTAGACCCTTTCCTGACTGACTCTAAATACCAGCGGACGGCCAAAAGCAGCGTTAGGACCCCTTAACGCTGGTTTTGACGGCTAACGCAGAACTCTAAATCTAGGCGATTGTTTCTTCTATTAGAGACTTGTGATTACCAGATTCAAATCAATTCCTCACTTAAGGCTTCTATTGGTTCCATTCTATAATAAGGATTCATTAGCCTAGTGAAACAAACAAACATTTACAGTTGTTCTGCAGTTGCGCTCCTACAACATATATTTACTTTTTATCAACCTCTAAATAAATATCAAGTTGCAGAAGCGTTACAATCATAAAGAATGCCATAGGAAATTATTTTCAATAAGAATAAAGTGACCACAATTTATATAATCTACTATATCAGGATTTCAACAGTTCTCATACTATTAATCGTGAAACCACTAATTGACAAGGTTTAATAGATCTAGACCAGTGATGGCGAATCTTGGCACTCTAGATGTTTCAGAACTACGTTTCCCAAAATGCTTATGCATGCGGCAGGCTAGTCGAGCATCATGGGAAATGTAGTTCTGAAACATCTGGAGTGCTAAGGTTTGCTATCACTAATCTAGACTAGGGGGCCGATTTATCAAGTGTCTTGCGGATATGATCCGCTGTAGCAATCATGTCCACCAGAAATCGATAAATGCAGACAGCATATGCTGTCTGCATTTTTCATTGCACAAGCAGTTCTGGTAAACTGCTTGTGCAATGCTGCCCCCTGCAGATTCACGGCCACTAGTAGAGGGTATCAATCAACCCGATTGTATGAGATTAGGTGTATTGATGTCCGCAGCCTCAAAAGCAGCGGACGAGTTAAGGAGCAGCGATCTTAAGACCGCTGCTTCTTAACTCCTGTTTCTGTCGAGCCTGAAGGTTCTCGCGGAAACAGGGGTGTACGACCCCATTGGGGCGGTGAAAAAGCTGCCCCTTTGTATTGATAAATACATCTAAAATGGAATATGTGGCCATTTCAGATCATATTGCACATGTGCAAGATTATAGAATTATTCCAAATCTCTTTATAACACTCACAAATGTCGAAAAGCCAGATTTGCCATTTATCAAGTGCCATGGGCTGTTAAATTCATTGTGTCCATTTTGTTGATATTTGGTTGATATCTTGTGGTCCAATGACTTGTGATTACCAAACTCAATGCTCTCCATGCATCAAATAGGTGGCTTTTGTGATATCTGATATTTTTCCAAGACAAAAATGTTTTCGTTAATTTTTGTGGTTCTTCCAATGTTGAAAAAGGTTTATCGGAAGCCTATAAACAAAATTGATAACACTGAAAAAGAGGCCTTGTTTTGGTATTAGGTATTATGGATGGAACTGTGGATGTTTGAGCAATATTTGATGGGGATTGTGTGTTTTGGCTGGGTTCTGGCTATCACTTTGACTGTTTGCCATTAAGTACCAGTGGATTTAATTAAGGTGGCAAATGATAAGTGAAACAAAGAGTGGGTCATGTGCAGAAGGGGTTTCTTTACACAACACTAGTGTAAATGCTTGGTGGGGAGATAGACACTATTACAGAACCCTGGGACCAGGAAAACACTTTTAAAATCACTAGAAAGTAGGCATACCCAGGTGCGGGTATTATTGTTATACTTTATTTATGAAGCGCCAACATACTCCACAGCGCTGTCAATGGGTACAATTCATTTAAATAAAACAATTATATAAAACGTGTAAGAGACAAGACAAAATTTTAATTTTACAAACACATACTGGAGGGATTGAGGGCCCTATTCCCATGGGAACTTACAATCTAAAAGGGTAGGCGGTTGAGAAACAGGAGGTGAGGACTGCAAGATTGAGAAAGTTGTTAATGCAGAGTTGGATGAGGGAAATGTTAGGTAAGTGAAATTAATTTATAAAGTTTATTAATATAACAATGTTGGTTGTGCAAAGCTGAGGAATGGGTAGTAAAGTCGTTATCTATCTTTTTAAACAATAAAAATATTGGTGTTGACTGTCCCTTTAAAGTCAAAGATGTTATCTGCATGTTGTTGTTCAAATGAAATGTGTTATGTAAGGGCACCAACCACTGGTACAGTGTTGCAAAAGGCATATTTACCAACCGTCTACTTCCTGTGAGATTTTAATCTTAGGTAGATTTAGTTTTTTAACAAAGGACAGTTCATGTATCATTTTATTTTCTCATAGTTCTTCAGGAGTAATTTTTTTTAAATTTTTTTTTATTTGTGGTAACAAAGTAATACATAGTACGGAATACAAAACATGAGGCATATAAAAGGAAATTACTGTGAACATTGGTTGGAAAAACATCAATGTGGTTACGTGGTTACATCTCAACACTGAATATTTGAATGGTGTGCGATTTACTAACAGAGAAAGAATACAGACACTTGAAATCCTATGCTGCTTGTTATATACAAGGGTGTATACTGAAAATCCATGTTTGTAGCGACAAGAGAGGATACCACAATATTTTATACACTTCACAACTGGTTTGATATAACATAGAGTCTCATTCTAAATTATATTGTGTTGATATACAGTGTCATTTAAAAATTGTCTCATTTTAAACAGATTGGCTACCTGTCTGGCATAATGAGGGGTGGAGAGGGGAAGAGGGGGATGAGTGAGTTGGGGGGGAGGGGGGGGAGAGAAAAAAAAAACGGAGGGAGTTTATTAAATTTCTCTTTATTTCCTTCCTCTCTGTGGACGGTTTAGTTATCAATATGGAAACTTGTCCAGCCAGGGTGCCCATGTGGTATAATAAAAGTCTAATTTGTCTAATGATTTATGGGAGTAGAGTTCCATCTTCCTGAGGTATTCAATTATAGCTAAGATCTGCGAGAAGGGGGGTGGGTCCTTATTCTTCCAAGCTCTTGCAATAGCAAGCTTAGTGGCCATGAAGAGGAAACTTTGAGATCTTCATATGGATTAAAGAGATTTCTGGCTTGTAAGGAGGTGACAAGGATAATTGGTGGATCATGTCAAAGAGTTTTCTCCAGACAGCCTGAATCCTCGGACATGACCACCACACATGCAGGGTTGTGCCCAATTGATTGCAGCCTCGCCAGCAGTATGGGGAGTGTGTGCCATAGATTTTATGTAATGTAACCGGGACTAAGTGCCATTGCACCAAAATTTTATACTGTAGTTCCCATAGGGTGGTGCAATGCAGTCATTTTTTGGTGGTAACTGATCGTCGAAACCAGGTGTCTGCATCGACTGTGAAACCTATCTCTTTTTCCCAAGCTATATATTGGGGTATCTTGTGGTGAATGTGAGGTTCGAGGAGTAATCTGTAATGGAAGGACAAAGAGTGTTTAAGAGAACAACTCTGTATCCATTTGCTTTCCCATAGTGTTAGTTGACGTGGACCTTGCTTAGGGTATCCCAAGCCCTCAGCCAGGAGCTCAGATGGAACGTCTCAAAATGTAACCAGCCCGGGATGCAGTGCATTGCGCATAACTGCGGGTGCGACAGCCATCTGTCATTGAGGTATAGATCTGATACTGATTTGACCTGAAGGTTTCGCCAGTAATCTACATGAGTCAGGTAGGCAGAATATGACGCTTATTAAGGAGAGGGCAGGTGATGAGTGGGGGGAGCTGCATGTATTGCATGATCCCAAAACCGAAAGGGCCTCCTGAAGTATAGGGGATGTTGTATGTAAGTTCTGCCTATCATGCTGGGGTATCCAGATAAGGTCAGAGAGTTGCAAGCTTGGCGGGATTAGGGAAGCTTCCAATTCGTGCCATCTAGGGGGTCGTTCTGATATATTCCAGCTCATGATATGAGCAAGATGGGCTGCGTTATAATAAATGATGATATTAGGAATGGCTAAACCCCCATGTGAGAGTGGTCTCTGTAATATTTGTCTGGAGGTTCTGGTTTTTTATCTTTCCAAATGTAGGCGGCAATAAGGCCCTGCAATTTATTAAGAATCGGCCTAGGGATGTTATGTGGAATGCATCTGAATAAGTAGATAAGTTTTGGGATAAAAGACATCTTAACCGCCGCTATTCTCCCAGACCACGATATCTCCCGATAAGCCCAAGAGAGTAGAAGATTTTAGAATTCTGAGAGTCTCTCTGAGTAATTCTTGGCAATTGTGATGGTAGGGTCTGGGCTCAAGAATGTCCCTAGTATTTTAATACATTGGGAGTTCCAATGGAATTGGAAGACACGCTGTAGATGTGTTAAGTTTGGGGATGATATATGAATAGGTAGAGCTTCAGTCTTGGTGAGGTTCAATTTATAAAAACTCATTGATCCGAATTGATCAAGAAGCTGAAGGACTGCAGGAATGGAGACATCAGGGGTCTTCAAGAATAAGGCAATATCGTTGGCATAAACGGAAATCTTGTGTTGTGAATTTTCTGTGGGGATACTGTATATTTGGGGGTCCATTCTAATTGCTTGGGCTATTGGTTCTATAGATAAAGCAAATAAGAGGGGAGAAAGGGGGCATCCCTGCCTGGTGCCGTTAGCTATGGTAAAGGAGGTGGAATGAAAACCAACCCCCTTAATTCTGGCGGTCAGGGTGGAGTAGAGGACTTGAGTAGCTCGTATAAAGTCAAGAGGAAGATCAAAGGCTCTCATTACTTCCCACAGGTAACCCCACCTGACCCTGTCAAACGCCTTCTCGGCATTGAGAGACAGGGCCACGAATGGATCTTCTCCAGCAGAAGCAATGGTGAAAACATTTACTATACACCTATTAGCATCTGGGCCCTCCCTATGTGGAATAAAGCCCACCTGGTCAGTATGGATCAAATAGGGTATGACTGTGACAAGTCTGCTGGCCATTATTTTAGCGTATAGCTTGGTGTCCAGGTTGAAATGGGGCGGTAGCTGCTACAATTATCTGGGGGTTTATCCGGTTTTAAGATCATCACTATTGTGGCTTCTAAGAATTCGCTGTCAAAGGACCCTGTGCGCATGACTTCCTGAAACATTCTACATAAAATGGGGGTGATGATAGGTTGATATGTCTTATAGATTCTGGCTGTGAAGCCGTCAGCGCCAGGGGGCTTCCCTAGTTTCAAAACTCTAATGGCCCTCTGTACCTCTTCAATCGATATTGGCGTTATGAGGTTAGAGTAGTACTCTTGTGGAAGTTGGGGTAGGTGTAATGTTTCTAAAAACAGGCGGACTTCCTCAAGGGGCAGTGGGTTCCTGTCCAGACTAGGCTCTAAGTTGTAGAGAGAAGGATAAAATAATTTGAATGTTTCTCCAATATCCCTGGGGGAGAATACCTGCTTATTGCAAGAAGTTTGAATGGAGGCAATCTTATAGTGTGCCTGCACAATGACATAATTTAGCTGCTAGTAATGAAGACGCTTTATTTCCACGGTAGTAGAATATACACTTGAACTTCTCTAACATAGACTGTACCCTGTAGTGCTCAACGTCTTGAAGCTGTTTAGAGATTTTAGCTATTTCATCTGCAACAGATGCAGAGTAAGCTAAGTTCAGTTGCCCCTTCAATATTCTTAATTGTGCAGTGAGAACCAACAAAGGGGCTCCCCATTCCTTACGGGCCTTAGCTTCTATGCTAAAAAAATGTCCTCTAAGATAGGCTTTGAGCGATGCCCACAGAGTCTGTGTTGAGGTTTGGAGATTATAATTATTGGTCAGGAAGTCTATTAAATCCTGGGTTGACTTTTTATGGACAGGATCTGTAACCGTCCAATTCGGGAGTCGCCAGGATGTTAGGGGGGATATGTAGTAGTGGGGCTGAGCGAGAGATTAAGTGCATCATGATCCGACCAGGAGATAGTAGAGATTTTGGTATACGTAATCAGATCGAGCATTCTTGAACTGGTGAAGTAGTCAATGCGGGTATATGATTTATGGGGGGATGATTAGAAGGTGGATTCTCTATCTTGTGGGTGAAAGGATCTCCAACAATCATATAGATCATATTGATTAAGGAGATTCTGGAATGCCCTAGAGAGGGAATGAGTCGATCTCTCTGAAGTGGATACCCTTGGGCCCAGTCTGTCAAGAGAGTAGTCCCAGATGAGATTGAAGTCACCACCCAGAATCAGTTCACCTTGTTTCACAGCAGACACAGCCCCGAGAAGGGATCTCAGGAACCAAATTTGTTTCGAATTGGGGCGTAAATATTGACTAGAGTTAGTAAGCTATTGTTCAATTTGCAGATTAAGATAATGAAGCAGGCTTGTGGGTCAAATTCTGCATATATAGGGTCATATCTAATGTCTTTACTAATTAGAATAGCCACTCCTCTAGACTTAGAGGAGAATGATGCTTCAATAACTAAAGGGTATCTTTTGAGTGTGTGGGGTGTATCTGAAGTGGATGTCCAATGTGTCTCCTGTATAAAGGCTACATCCGTCCTGGTTTTCTGTAAATAATTTAGAAGCAGGCTACGTTTTGCGCATGAATTGAGGCCTTGGGTATTGATAGACACTAGGCGTAAAGTATCCATCCTGTTGGAGAAAGAGGAAAAAAAAAAAGGGGGTGTGGGAAGAGGGAAGGGAAAGGGCAGAGGTGTCTAGATTATGGACAGGTGGTTATTAGAGATTATGCACTGAATACATCAGAATGATTAAGGAGAAACATAATATATGTGAATATAACTATAAGAGGTATGTAAAGTTATGAATTAGAGGGGAGTCAGCGGTCAAAAGCCGCTCTAAATAAAAGGGGAAGGGGAAGAATGTGGAGGCAGAGGTTGGAGCAGAGTGTCCTGAAAAAGGCGATGTATGGTAGACTAGGGTAGATAGGGCTGTCAGTGAGTGGAGATGGTGAGGTGGTGGTTTTACAAATGTGGGTATTAAAGGTATGATAAGTGTCAGTAAGGTAGGGGGACTAGTCCCCTTCCTAGCTCCAAATGGAAGAGGTTTCATGTCCAGGGAGTTAGATGGGTTTGGAGGGTACATAATGAGGAGAGGAGGGGGTATTGAATGGGCAGAGGGGTATAGGATTAGAATGTAGAGATTCCAACTGTATTAGAGTAAGTACGTTTGTATGATATGTCAGGGTACAACAGGCATAATAACATTACAATCAGCTTACATATAGTTAAAAAAATAATCATGATCAACCTTAAACAAACTATACATAGAACTTCAAATTCAGAGCCCCCACGTACCTCACCTCTCACAGGTAGCATCTGAAAGGAAGAGAGGTTAGAGGGTGAGGGCATGGACCCCGCAAGGCAACCATGATAGTAGATGTGAGGAGGACTATAACGGAAAATTAAGATGGCATTAGTGCATGCGATGTAGTCTAGGATAGGTAAAAGGCTAATTATGTTCAACAAAAAAAAAGGAGGATCTGTAAAGTTATCAGGGGCTGGCCTAATTGTCAGGTGGTTTACAGACCTAGAGCATGGGGACTTGAGAAGGAAATGGATCCTCCAATAATCTGTATATGCCAAGATTAAGAGGCATATTAGGTTACGAGGGGCCTGCTTCGTGTGTTATGAGTTGGGGTTACCGTGGTAATAACTTCCCTATGTAGCGATGTACCTGAACTCTAGCTTATCGTTTGACTAGGTCTCTAGTGTGGGTGGGCAGGGTTCCTCACGGTATGGTAGATTGTAAGGTGTATCATGGGGTTGAGGTTGCGGGGTCACACATCAAAACATATTAACAGTTAAATGTATTTTAGTTTTCAAACAAAATAGCCAACAGTGGGAGGCTCATTCATGATATGCATGTGATTAAATCTGTTACAGGCCTCAGATGATAAGATTAGGGAAAGGGGTAAACAGAATCCTTTTCAAGGATAGTAGGGAGCAGAGTGTGTTAAGTCTGTCTGAGGTACTGCGTGGGTATGGTAACGTGCTCATATAGGACCAAGGGTAGGCAAAAAGGAGGGCAAGATGTGTACCCGTATGTGAGCCCCTTTGGAATCTGATCGAAGAGAGTAGTCGATAACGTCCCGGTGAGATTCTTAGAACTCTATGACTGATTCAGTTGTTGAAGAATATACAATGGAGTTAAATAGGGCTAGTGAGCTGTCCAAAGGGTAAGATAAGTACCCGTATGTAAGCTCCTATCAAACCCATAAATAGACAATGAGCAAAACACTATGTGGCGATCATAAAACGGTAAGGAGGGAATTCCTGGTTGAAGGAGGTCCTTTCTCTTGCCTTGTTGATCAGGTCTTTTTGGGAGAGGGTGCCACTCTGAGGCCGTAGGGTCAATGCCTGTAGAACTTTCAGAAGACTGTGTCTTAGGATTTAGCGGTTGAGAAAGTTCCAGCGTCTGAAGCAGTTGCATCCCCTGTTCTGGTGTCGAGACTATATAGGAGCGATCTCCATGCTGGAAGAAAATCTTGACTGGGAATCTCCATCTGCATATCACGTTGTGTCGTCGGAGAGCCTGTGTGAACTGTTGGAATGGTCTGCGTTTAGCCAAAGTGTGTGGGGAGAGATCTGAGTAGATATGGACTACATCATATGGTGCTGTCAGAGATTTGTTGATGAAAGAGGCTCTAAGAATTTTTTCCCAAATGGTATAGTAGTGCAGGCTAATTATGACATCTCGTGGAGTCGTGGGCTATCTGATGCCGAATTTTGTGGGCATAAGGCTCTGTGGGCTCTGTCCATGTGTAATTCCTGCTCTGTAGCAGCGCCAATCAGTGCTCTGAACAGACACATATAAAATTTAGATAGGTCTGCATTGCCTACTTCCTCAGGTATGCCACGCAGTCAGTGATTATTGGGGCGTGATCGGTCTTCTAAGTCCGCTAGCTTGGTTTCAAGAATTCTGATTTGTTCCGCTAAGTTCTGTGAATATGACAGAAGGTTGGCATGGTCTGTGTTAAGATCTTCATGTTTCCTCTCAAGCGTCTCGGTACGCTCGCCCAAGGAAGCAATGTCCCTTTTGAGTTTGCTCACCGATTGCTTAAGATCTTGTTTGATAGCGGCGTGGTGTGTGTCCATTTTGTCTGATAACGCCCTTATGGACTCCAGTACGGAGGCTTGGAAGGAGGCAAAACGCTCTGTGTGCATGGGTTCAGTTCTAGAAATCCTTCTATAGGAGCTAGAAGATCCTCTTGAGTCATCATCTGATAGATCCTGATTTTACTGTGGAAGTGATCTGTCAAAGTTTTCTTTGGGTGTTTTTGGTGTTTAGGTTTTCTCTTCACATTGTGTGCCATCCTTCACTCCTCAATTAAGTTAGTATTTGTTGATTCCTCTATGGGGTGCGGATGAAGAGAAGGGAAACAAAACAGAAGGGGAGTACCTGTGGTTATAGCTCCTGGAATGTAGGTAAAAGCTAAGGAGGGGATTCGCCCAGTGCCCACTGCCTCAGGGAATTAGCAGTGCATATCTCGGTAGGTAAAGCTATACATTAGATGAGACTGTGATTTGTAGTCTGGAGAAAACTGCAGGTGGTAGAAATCCCCCTCCTAGGGATGTG
This sequence comes from Bombina bombina, assembly GCF_027579735.1. Lineage (NCBI taxonomy): Eukaryota > Metazoa > Chordata > Amphibia > Anura > Bombinatoridae > Bombina > Bombina bombina. Next base: position 154,419,078 of record NC_069509.1, read on the forward strand.
CCTTCTTCAGGAGTAATTTATAGACAAACTTAGGAGGTATAAGATACTGGTATTATATGAGTGAGAATTCAATAGAGACTGTACAACTCTGTAAGGATAATTAGAAATGTAATATAAATAAATATTAGTTATGGGTTTGCAACTGATCTAGGCAAGAGAGAGATGGTTCTTTAATCTCTTGTATATGAGAACTTGCTTTGTAAATATAAACTGTGTTTTTTCATGTGTAGTTGGCAGGTAAAGGGATATGAAACCCATAGGAAGAGATTACAAGTGGAGCACTAATTAACGCTCCCACTTGAGTGTTAATTCTGCTAGAAGTAAGCTTTTTGGGTTTTTCAGGTTGCTCTTGTATTATGAGTTGAAAGTAAACTGTTTCACCTGCGTACTAACCCGACAAGCACCTGAGGATGATTGAAAGCCCCTGTTAGCGGCCCATTGGCCATCAGTGAGCAGGGAGCGGCATTGCAAAAGCATTTTACTGGAAATGCTTGTGCAATGATAAATGCCCACAGCGAATGCTGTCAGCATTTAGCAATGTTGAGAAGACATGATTCGCATATTTAAATTTGCTGCCATCGCTTCGTGCTACATACCCCCTTCGCTGTGCTTAGGTTCTGATGCCGTCTCTGACGGGAATGAGGCTCCCATTGGAGCCTATGGAAGTGCGCTCTCATGAGTGCAATGGTTCCCAGCAATGGGAATGCGTGCTCGCGTTCACATTGCTGGCAACATTAGCGTGTGCTGGTATTACACAGTGGAGCACAAATATCGCATTTATAAAAGCGATATCTAGCCCTCCACTTATAATCTGGCCCTTAGTGTTTAATGTCCCTTTAAACCTTCTTTACATTAGCAAGAGGAACAAGTGCATTATAATAGGTTTCCCATTGCAACAGTTCCTACCTCATTTGTTCTGCATGCAACAGCCCCTACCTATTTGTGCACTAAGTATTGAAATAAGAAAGAAAATGTTGGAAATATTAATAAATACATCTAAACGGACTAACTGTCAGTTACACTAATAATATTGTTACTAGAAATGAAGGTATATCTGTGAATGACCCTTAAGACAATGGTCCAGTAACCTCAGGACATCATCATACTAGGCTCTAACTGATAGCAGACATCCCAACTCTCCCTGAAGTTCATGGAGTCTCCCTGATTGTAATAGTGACTCCCTGATGCCAGCAAATGGAATGCAATCTCCCTGAAACTCCAAGTACCATGATCCAATGTGGCCCAAATCCAGAAAAGTGTTTTTTTAAGGAATGCCTTTAGTTGCTGGGACGTTATAGAACCCTTAAAGCATGCAGTAACCAAAAAGCCCCCACTGATTCTAATTAAATAAAAACACAAATACTACCTTATTTACTGCACGTAATTAAACTTCGTATTCTAAAATTTTTAAGCATTCAACAAGCGTACGATCACTGAAAAATAGGTTTGTTGTATGTGATTGCGCAATAAAGCTACATTTTTTTTTAATGTGACTTTAGTGGGAATTTACTTTAATGATAAGTCTCTATCTTATTTAGGGTTTCAAGGTGTCCAATATAAAACTGGGAGGGGGGGGGCGGCTCAGTAGCGGGTGAAGCCACCTCCCTGAAATGAGTTTTTGCAGGTTGGGATGTCTGTGATAGGCTGTTTCTGAATTAATAAGGTCTGGATGCAGCAGATGGTGCCAGTTTGATTTCTTTGCAGCATGTTTAATCCCTTGTTTGAGTGTTCTGGAATTTTACTCCAGTGTCCCTTTTACGACTGTATGTATATTTATATTGTGACATTGGAGTAAGCCTTTTAGTATGATCCTTCTAGTTAAAGGTGAGCATTCTGTAGTCATTTATACACACTTACCTAGATTACAAGTTTTGCGTTTAGCCATTTCAGCCATTTCAGCGTAAAAACCAGAACGCAGCCATTACGAGTCTTGTCGGTATAGCTGTACCGCAAGCACTTTAGCCTGTAACACAACGTCAGTCCCGCACTAAAAAAAATGACGTTTTTGCGTGGGATTTCCATAGCGCTGCCATTACAAGTTGTGCAGTGAGGCTAAAATGCTTGCGTTCCAGCCTATATCGACACAATCCGTTCCGCAATCTGAGACCAGTAGTTATGAGTTTGACGGCAACAGAACTGTTACACTAAACTCATAACTAAAGTGTTACAAAGTACACTAACACCCATAAACTACCTATGAACCCCTAAACCAAGGCCCTTCCGCATCGTAAACACGAAATTCAACTTATTAACCCCTAATCTGCCGCTCCTGACATCACCAACACTATAATAAAGATATTAACCCCTATTCCGCCGCTCCCTGACTTTCCGCCACTAAATAAAATTATTAACCCCTAAACCTCTGGCCTCCCACATAACCATCACTAAATAAACCTATTAACCCCTAAACCGCCAGCAAAAAACTAAATTAAACTAACAACCCCCTAACTTTATATTAAAATTAAAATATCCCTATCTTAAAATAAATAAAAACGGGGCGGAGCCAACTAGAGATCAAGATGGTCGCATCGCATGGGAGCTCTGTGATACCAATCACTTAAAACACCCTAATGAAGCCTGAAACTTGTATATGATATATACAAAGAGGAGGTGATAACCTTTGGAGGTCCGGTACACATTGACTGATAGCCATCGGGTTTACCTAAAGTGTCTCTATGTCTCTATGAGTCTCTATGTTCCCGGAGCTTGAGGATTTACCCCGGTGGTCTCCGTGAGGAGTTGTGACTCACAGTATACTGATAGCGGTATATCCAGTCTGGCGCGGAATTACTCCACTTGCTGTCGGCCATCATGTTGCTCACCGTGATGACTGTAGAGATTACACAGCTGCTGCAGGCGCATTTCCTAAGGATGGAGACCTCACTGCTGGAGGTATTTGGGAAGGCTCATGAAGAAACAGACCCACACGTACCTTATGCAAATATAGCAAGAATATCTGCTGAGCCGTTACCTTATAAGCTGGACAGCACTAACCACGAGGTAATTTCTAACTGTGGGGACGATCCTGTTACCCATAATAGCCCGATATCTACTGTTAAGGACACCTCATGGTGCACTAGCGAATCGGATTTGGAAGCTCACTTTTCCCTGTACTCTGACCCGGCCCTACCGCGGGGAAATTTCAAGGCGTTTTAGCAAGCTTGCCCTACATCCAGTATTAATGGACTCTCGAGTTACTACGCTAGATCATGTTGAGGCTTCTAATGCAGGTCCCAATCTTGGTGTCTCAGATAAGCAGGCTGGACTCCGTGGGGTTTCCCTATTAGCCTGGACAGTTATATTCTTGCAGACTGTTTTATTTTGCCTTAGCCTCTTTGACACAACGCAGAGAGATGACACTTTACCACCTGGGCACAGGAAGGCCTTAAAGTGGGCATTGGTTAAGCTTACTACCGGTCAGCATGGGATCGTTGGACAGACTATCATGTTCTTACACCCATAATTGTTTCTGCAACTTTCTCAAGAGAATGGGGTGACATGTCGCTGTTCATTTACAATATTTTCAACTGCTTCTATTATCACAGCTAAGGATCTCTTTTATATCTATAAGTTTGCTAGGAGCAATATTTTGTATAGCTTGAGACTGTTTCTATGGCTGTTTATAATTAATATGTTTAAGCCTGTATTGTTATCTACTTTTTCACAATATAGTTTTATTTGTGGTTGCAGGGGCATATCTATAAACTCATAGCTACAAGTCATACTCTGACCATAATCGCATTTTCTCTATCATCCATACAAGCCTGATGCTTTGACAAATGTAGAGACAGATTGGTTGTTATCTAACCATCCTAAATATATTATGACACCTACTACGTTAACCTTTTACTGTAAGTTTCATCTGCAGGTAATTCCCTTTTAAAGGTGTTGCTTGCAGCCATATACTACCCTATTACAACACAACATTGACAACTTTATGATCTGAGCTCTACACTAATCTCTACCCACATATGCCTGCTACTTTATAATTACAAGCTCCCCAATGTTTACTTGTACCCACCGTTGTATAAACAGAATTTTAACACTATTCTCATGCTTGGAGTCTAGGTGTAGCTTTTAACCATGGGGTGATGCTGCCAGCGGCCGAGGCGGTATAATGCCCATAATGTATGCATGTATAGCTCTAGGGAAACGCTCCAGGCATAGTTTTACTTCGTAATGCGAATCAGCCTGTATAAGTAATGTTTTCTAATTTTTTATTTCATTTTTAAGCTCTAGATATGTTTTAATTACTATATCTACAATTGCTAAGCAGTCATGGCAATTATGTGGGATCTACATATTAACCCTATTTTATGCTTAATAGGTTGGCATCTGATACGCCTCTGTATTTATGACTTCTTGCATATTTTACTTGGCTGGCATCTGCTGAGGTCCCTGGTTCACGTAGTCAAACCCGACTTGTTCCGTCAGGCTTTAGTTATATTCCTCTACTACAAGTAGTCTCCCCTGCCTTATTTTGACACATAAAGTTGTAATACAGACCACCCTAGTCCATTTTAAGTGTCTTCGCTAATGTGTTATAATAGTTCTGCTACTATGGTTATGCAATCCAGTTCATGCCGAATGTCACCCCAGATAATTTCCCAATCTACTCACTAGGTCACATTACGGTGTTTTTAAGTCAAGCCCTCCTACCTCCCACTACCTTACCTAGTTTAGCTTTTCCTACTAAGTCTACTTTAAGTCATAGAGTACAAATTTACATCCTATTGATGTGGGTATAGATGCGCTATAAGGTGCAGTTTACTTTGGAGATTTACAGAGTGTTTCTTACGCAGGCAGGTCCTGCATTATTACTGCTCCCACTTGTGCCCTTCTTTTGCATTGCATGTCAAATAAGCTCCATACCTTATGCAAATTTTGTGAACGCACAACCTCTGGCTCCCCTGATTTAGGTATTCCCTTACTCTAGCCTATACTTAGCATATAAATAACCCGCTATACTATAATGACCACCTCCCCCCCCCCATCATATAATATGCCTCTTAGTTTAAGAGGACTATCTAGGCGGTTTTTCTATCTAATACCGCAAACTTACATTACTTCTCTATTTGTAGCTTTTCATTTTACCACTAAGTTTACTTTATTTCTCCCAGTTGGGACAGCATAAATGATTAGCCTTCTTTACAAGTTGAGTTAACAATACACAGTAAAAAAAGAAAAAAACAGAGGTTTTTCAATAGGGACCCATAAGTGGTCCTCTTTAATTTATGATTTCCTACTCTATATTCTGTTTATGGCAACTCCAGGTGGCCCAACAGTGGTCGCTTACATCATATAGTAGGTGCTCTGGTCATATGGCACTTATCGTACACTATGTGAAAGTAATTTGTCATTCAATTCTTCTGTTTATTCGTTTGACATATGTTAGCAGTTTACCCTGTATTAATCTTTGTTTCTCATGGCATGTATTGGCAATTACTAATTGTTTGTCTTGACAAAAAAACCTCAATAAAAATATTTTAAAAACTAAATAAAAAAATAAATAAATAAAAACTTGCCTGTGAAATTAAACTATATATTAAACTAACATTACTATTATACTAAAATTAAAATAACTACAAATTAAATAGACTAAATTACACATTAAAAAAAAACTAACACTACTAAAAAAAATTAAATCTACAATTACAAAAAATAAAAAACACTAAATTACGAAAAATAACAAACGAAATTATCCAAAATAAAAACAATTACGCCTAATAGCCCTATAAAAAAAAAACACCCCCCCAAATTAAACCCCCCCCCAGCCTACAATAAACTACCAATAGCCCTTAAAATGGCCTTTTGTAGGGCATTGCCCTAAAGAAATCAGCTCTTTTCCCTGAAAAAAATACAAAGACCCCCAACAGTAAAACCCACCACCCAACCAACCCCCCAGAATAAAAAACCTAACTCTAACAAAAACCTAAGCTACCCATTGCCCTGAAAAGAGCATTTGTATGGGCATTGTCCTTAAAAGGGCATTCAGCTCTTTTTCATTGCCCTGAAAAGGGCATTTAGCTCTTTTAAGATAGCCCAAACCCTAATCTTAAAAAAAAACGCCCCAAAACACTAACCCCTGAGGTTTTTGAAGTCCAGACATCCAGGAGGCGAGAAGTCTTCATCCAGGCGGCGAGAAGTCTTCATCCAGGCGGCGAGGTCTTCATCCATCCAGGCGGCATCTTCTATCTTCATCCAGGCAGCATCTTCTATCTTCATCCCGGCGGTGCGGAGCGGGTCCATTCTTCAAGACATCCGGCGCGGAGCTTCCTCTTCATACGGTCGTTGCCGTACACTGAATCTCCAATGCAAGGGAGCCGTTTCAAAATGGTGTCCCTTGCATTCCTATTGGCTGATTTGATTTTTGAAATTCAAATCAGCCAATAGGATGAGAGCTACTGAAATCCTATTGGCTGTTCAAATCAGCCAATAGGATGAGAGCTACTGAAATTCTATTGGCTGACTTGAATAGCCTTTATTTAGTGGCAGCGATGTCAGGGAGCGGCGGAATAGGGGTTAATAACTTTATTTAAGTGGCAGCGATTTCGGGAGCGGCAGGTTAGGGGTTAATAACTTTATTTAGGTGGCGGCGATGTCGGGGGCAGCAGATTAGGGGTGTTTAGACTAGGGGTTTATGTTAGGGTGTTAGGTTTAAACGATATTTTTTCCCCATAGACATCAATGGGGTTGCATTATGGCGACCGCCATTCTGCGCTTCAGGTGTTAGAAAAAAACCTAACACGCTCTCCCCATTGATGTCTAAGTGGAAAGCGCACACGAGCATGTCAAAGCAGCCTTTGGATTTTGTGCGATATGGAGCTCATCGAAACCATATCGCACGCACAAGGCGGCTTTTCAAAAACTTGTAATGGCATCGCTATGGAGGGTGAAATAACGCAACTTTTGTTGCGTTCATTTCGCACCCTCTATAGCGCAAAACTTGTAATCTAGGTGATTGATTGGCACCAGAATACTGTTTTATATTTCTGTCCTCTCCTGTTTTTAAGCTACTTGATAAATGTGATTTTTATTGAATGTTGTAGTTTGGCATTAGTGAGCCATGATTCTAGGTCACAGTTTGGTTGTAGACAGAATATCAACGGTATGAACATGCCGACTGCCTGTATGTATTGTATAGGTCGGCATGTTGACCATGGAGTTAATGTCATTTTGTATAACCTATTGTTAACCACTTGGATGCTATAGAGGGAATTTAAGTCTTCTCTGAAATCCAACAGGTTAACACCTCTCAAAGTCCTAACCTATAGCCAAGGGTGGAATTGCCACCTTTGGTACAGGTGCGGTAGCATCGAGGCCCAGGTGCTGTGGGGGCATAGCAGCCAGTCTGTACATAGGCATGTGCAGAATGTGTGCAATCCTAATGTGGAGGAACCTTTTATTATTTTAGGGTGCAGGTCCATCTATCTATCCTCATTATATAGAGCAACATGTATATTGTTACTATTGCTTACTAGTGTGTTACCTTTGGTGGGCCCAAAAACAATTTGCACTAAGACTCTCTGTTGAGTAGGTCCACTACTGCCTATGGCCTAAACCTAGAGTACTTGCCATTGGCCCACCAGATGTGTTCATCGAGTTTCCAGTAGTGCATTGCTTCTTCATCAACCATAAATTGGAAAGTTGTTTAAAATGGTATGCTCTGAGTCTTGAAAGAAAATATTTGGGGTTCATGTGAATTTAACTAATAATGTTTATGGCATGTGTGCAATTATCAGCTTCAAAACCTTTTGTATTGAGCATCTAAACAATTAATTGTAATCATAAACAATCATTCTAATGATTTTATTTTAATTGTGTAAAGTTCATGATCTGAGCTGTGTTTTTACTTTTTAGTAACATGGACCATGGTAGTGGTCACACAGCCAACAACCCACTATGACTTGTGCTACTTAGGAGACACCCATCATATTTTTTTGTTTTTGTTTTTCTAGTGCCCACTCACACCAGTCAAGTACAAAAGCACAAACTGCTGTATAAACTTAAAGTAGTGTAAAGTAAATATAAATGCTCACTCTTCATTTTACTTAAGAGACTAAAATACTGAAGTAATTTACATAAATTTTCATACATTTGAATATGCAAATACAAGGTTCCAGAGATGATAAGGGGACGATTTATCATTGTCTGTCTGACATGATACGCTGTCGGCATTTAACATTGCACAAGCAGTTCTTGTGAACTGCTTGTGCAATACCGCCCCCTGAAGATTTGCGGCAAATCGGCTGTTAGCAAGGGGTATCAATCAACCCGATTGTACACGATCGGTTGGATTGCAGACCGCAGCCTCAGAGGCAGCGGACCATTCGGCCCTTGATAAATCAGCCCCTTTGTATGCAATAATGTCCTATTTAACATAGTCTTTTAGGTATATTTGGACAAATATGAGGATTTGGAACCCGAGTATCCTCAACATACTTTGTGGGTCATACGAGGTATCAAAATGAACAAAAAGAAATTAAATAAAAAAGCACTGCATTTTGTAGTAGTTATGTCTATTTGACTTAAGGGGGTTACAATTTTATGCTCTGTCTGAGTAACAAAAGAAACATTTTGGATTTCATATCTCTTTAACTTTAGTTTTGCAGTTGCGCCAACTACACATGCAAAAACACAGCTTGTGTTTACAAAGCATTTTCTCACTCCCCTAATAACACAGTAAGCACCCAAGCCCAGCTCTATCCACAGAACACCCATTCTTTCCAGTGATGACCTTGCCCATAGAACACCTGTGATGCTTTCTTGACTCAGTCAGGCTAAGTATCCCCCCCATTAATTGGTTGGTGGAACCACCACTGGGTGAACAATATCTAAAGGGTTTTTATTGTGAGTAAAAGTAAAATAAACAATAGAAGGCTTTGCAAAAACAATTGTTTTCTGGTAGATTAAAATTAATTTAAAAATCATGTAGAATACGGTTAGAATTACTTCTCAGCTCATTTAACAGATCAGAATAGAGGCTAATGACCGTAACCTGTATTGCTTATATAGGAGCGGAAGGAGAGTCAAAATATGTTGGAAAACCTCTATTTTATGTATTCATCTGATGAAGGACTCTATTTGATCTAAGACAACTAGCATTGTGTCTTAGGCAGCAGGTTGTAGTGGGGGGGGGGCAAAACATTTTCCTGGGTAGTTCTATGGCATTATGCCATTCTGTAATTCACCAAATCTTTTATTTATTAATTTTAATATATATTATTAATCCGTGGATGACTAGTGAGGGCACATGACCCCTCTATGCATTTTCGTCCTCCATTTGAGAGAAGGCAAGGTAAAATTGTTGGAGTGGGGTGTTGGTGTCTTTAGACAGCATATTCCCAACTGCCTAAAGCAGCACAAAAACTAAATACATCACTGAGTTTATAATGAGATATCAAGAGCTTGTGATAAAAAGGGAGTATTTTCATTATTTTTTTAAAGGAATTATTTTACAAAAAGAGCAGTTGATACTTAGGAATCCATTTATCAAGCTGCGTATGCAGCTTTGGAGCGCCTTCGGTGCAGTCTTGCATTATGACCACTGCTTACTAACCTGTATACCAGCTCATAGCTGGCAGATTAAAATCACACCATACAAGTCCAACCGGGGTGATTGACAGCCCCTGCTCACGCATAATTGGCCTCATGTCACATGTGTGCAGGTGGTGACATTACACAAGCAGCCTCTTGTGCAATATTAAATGCAGGCAGCATGATGGCGGGCGGACAGGTTCGTGTAAGCAAACCTTGTTCACCTGGTCATTGTTAAATGGGGCCCTTAGACTACACTTTCATCAGAAATGGTAGACAGAAATGCAATAAATTTATTTTAATTATGTAAATAATGGTATTCTAAAGAGCAGATTTATGAAAAGATGAATGAATGTGCCTGATATTTATGAAGCTTCCTAAACCTTGCCCCTCATCTCAGAAGTGGTAGATTAAAATCGCCCTGGACTGATTTGACTTGAGTGATTGACAAGCCTTGTTCAGCAGGTGGCAGTGTTGCATGAATCGCCCACAATTTGTGATCCCACATGAACAGGTTCACTACCTGTGAACATTGTCAGTCCATAAATTAATAACATAATTTATACTTACCTGATAAAATATTTTCTTTCCTGGCATGGAGAGTCCACAAATCCTTTCAATTACTAGTGGGAATTCAACTCCTGGACACCAGGTGAAGGCAAAGAACACCCCAGCAAAGCTTCAAGTATCCTCCCACTACCCACAATCCCCAGTCATTAAGCCGAGGAATTATGGAAAGAGAAGAAGACACAAAAGGTATAGATGTGCCTGAGGTTTAGAAAAATGACAAAAAGCCATCTTAAAATGAGGGCGGAGCATCCTCTTCTTACGGCGTCTTCTTCAGAATGAAGGTTCCTTTAAATGACGTCATCCAAGATGGCATCCCTTAGATTCCGATTGGCTGATAGAATTCTATTAGCTAATCAGAATTAAGGTTGAAAAAATCCTATTGGCTGTTGCAATCAGCCAATAGGATTGAGCTTTCATCCTATTGGCTGATCCAATCAGCCAATAGAATTGAGCTCACATTCTATTGGCTATTCAAATCAGCCAATAGAATGCAAGCTCAATCCTATTGGCTGATTGGATCAGCTAATAGGATGACAGCTCAATCCTATTGGCTGATTGCAACAGCCAATAGGATTTTTTCAACCTTAATTCCGATTGGCTGATAGAATTCTATCAGCCAATTGGAATCTAAGGGACGCCATCTTGGATGACGTCATTTAAAGGAACCTTCATTCCAAAGAAAACGTCATAAGAAGAGGATGCTCCACGTCAGATGTCTTGAAAATGGAGCCTCTCCCCTCCAGATGGATGAAGATAGAAGATGCCATCTGGGTGAAACTTCTGCGGGCTTGGATGAAGACTTCAGCCGCTTGGATGAGGACTTCTGCCGCTTCGTTGAGGATGGATGTCGGCTCTTCAGAAACTGTAAGTGGATCTTCGGGGGTTAGTGTTAGGATTTTATTGGGTGGGTTTTATCTTTAGGTTAGGGTTTGGGCAGAAATAGAGCTAAATGCCCTTTTAAGGGCAATGCCCATACAAATGCCCTTTTCAGGGCAATGGGGAGCTTAGGTTTTTTTAGTTAGGTTTTTATTTAGGGGGTTGGTTGTGTGGGTGGTGGGTTTTACTGTTGGGGGGGTATTTGTATTTTTTATTTACAGGTAAAAGAGCTGATTTTTTGGGGGGCAATCCCCTGCAAAAGGCCCTTTTAAGGGCCATTGGTAGTTTATTATAGGTTAGGGTTTTTTTATTTTGGGGGGGCTTTTTTATTTTCATAGGGCTCTTAGATTAGGTGTAATTATTTTAAAAATTTGATCATTTATTTTTTATTTTGTGTAACAGTGTTTATTTATTTTTTAACTTAGTGTTTGTTATTTTTTGTAACTTAGTTTTTTGTAACTTTTTTATTCTAGATTTAAATTATTTGAGTAGGGTTAGGTGTTTAAATATATAATATAGTTAATTTAATTTGTAGTTTAATGTAGTTTTAGTATAACAGTTAGGGTAGATTAATTATTAGTTTAATATAGTTTAATGTAATTTAGTATAATAGTTAGGGTAGATTAATTAATAGTTTAATATAGTTTAATGTAATTTAGTATAATAGCTAGTGTAGATTAATTAATAGTTTAATATAGTTTAATGTAATTTAGTATAATAGTTAGGGTAGATTAATTAATAGTTTAATATAGTTTAATTTAAATCTAAAGGTAAGTTTTAATTTATTATAAGATAGGGATGAGTTATATTTAAAATAAAGTTAGCGGGTTGTTAGTTTAAGGGGTTAATAGGTTAATTTAGTTTATGGCGATGTGGGGGGCTGGCGGTTTAGGGGTTAATAGGTTTAGTAAGTGCTAGTGATGTGGGAGGCCAGAGGTTTAGGGGTTAATACCTTTAGTTAGTTGCGGCGTGGTCCGGGAACTGCGGGATAGGGGTTAATAACTTTATTAGAGTTGTGGTGGGGTTCGGGAGCAGCGGTTTAGGGGTTAATAACTTTATTAGAGTTGCGGTGGGCTCCGGGAGCGGTGGTTTAGGGGTTAATTACTTTATTTTGTTGCGGCGGGGTCCTGGAGCGGCGGGATAGGGGTTAACATTTTAGTATAGTGGCGGTGTTTAGTGACAGTATACAAATAAAGCTGTTTAAAAGCTAAAAAGCAGCTCATCGCCCCGTACTTGGTGCGCTTTTGACAGCTTTTTTGTTAAATATGGAGAACATATTCAGGTCCGCGGCAGCGATGTTAGGCGATGTCAGGCGAGCGTATTGGTGCCGTTGAATGCAAGTAAGTTGACTGCTTGATAAGTAGGCCTCCAAGACTTTAACCAAAGGGCTCTGCAGGCTAGTATCGCAAAACTAGAAATCTTGGCTCCCAGCCTGACAACCTGCATACTGGCATCACAGATAAAAGTATTAGCCAACTTTAGAGCCTTGATCCTATCTTGGATCTCCTCTATAGTAGTCTCCTCTGAAATTAGAACAGAAAATTAGTCACACCAATAAGTGGCTGCACCAGTAACTGATGCAATACTAGCAACTGGTTGCTACTGCAAACCCTCCTTCTAACCTAGAAGGTAAAAGCATTTACCTGTGGATCCGCTGTAGAGCAGGTACAGCGAACAGGTGTGACAGAATCCTCAGTGACATAGACCTGTAGATAAAGAAAAAAACAGAGTAACCAACACTGGTTTTCTATATAGGGGTAGCAAAAATGTTGGAAGGTAAGCAAAGACCACCTCGCTGTCTTCCAACTGCTAAAAGGCACCATTACTCTTACTTAGAGAATTACATGGACACAGCATAACCCAAATCCTTGCTTGCAGGGAAAGGTACCCATTAAAGGATTAACAACTTGATTTCTTCAGACACCTTCTTCGCACATCAACTACAATATTACGCAGGCAAAGAATGACTGGGGATTGTGGGTAATGGAAGGATACCTGAAGCTTTGCTGGGGTGTTCTTTGCCTCCACCTGGTGGCCAGGAGTTTAATTCCCACTAGTAATTAAATGGATTTGTGGACTCTCCATGCCATTGGAAAGAAAATTCTTTCTCTAAGTATTAAATAAATCTACATTTTCAAATCACAATCAATTGGTTGGTTATATTATCCGCTAAAATCCAAAATGCCTTTGAACAATAGTATAGGAAAATATATACTAAGAGAAATTAAATAAAGAGAATTTAGAAAGTTCAACTGAGTAGATATGAAAGGGTTTAACAGTCTAACAAGGAGTGTGTTTGTGTAGATGTATGGCATGTGGAAAAACAGGATTGATTAATGAAGGCTAAAATAACAAAGAGGCAATTCATGTAATAAACTGCTAAGAATATGAGTTTAGTAAACAAAAAAAAATGTAGTTGTGGGGAAAGGTAGCAATAAAGAGGAAGTACTTGATAAAATATTTATTATCAAAAGAAGAAGTATTTACTGTTACTTTGTAACAAATATTTAATGTTCTACTATAATATAATAAACTCTTTCTTAATGTTTACCTTGTTGTATAGGAGGGAAACAAAGCTAATGTATTCAGCCATGCATTTATAACAGTGTTTTTTTAAACACTACACTTTTTTATTTCCAAGAAAAGATATGATCTGAAACATTAAAACACTTCTTGGTTTGTTGCAAGACCATGCTTGCCAACAGTCCCTATTTTCACATGACCATCCCAGTTTTTGTCATGGTAATTTCAGCAAAATCCAACAATTGGAGAATACAAAAATCTTGATTGATCTTTATTAAATTTTATAGTAACATAGCAGATGAGGTTGAAAAAAGACAGAAGTCCATCGACTTCAACCTATACAAATCTTAATTTATCTATAATAAAAGCTCCAGTTGATCTTAAATTAATCCCATTAAAAAGGCGATCCATTTAACACCAGCATTTATGTATCTGAATTTTGTTTCAAGACAGAAATGTATCTAAACCATTTTTAAATGTATCTAAAGGATTGGCATTTACTACCTCCTTAGGTAATGAGTTCCAAAATGTAATTGCTCTTACAGTGAAAAAAAATGTTTACTTTGCATGGAGATTAAGAGGCCCATTTATCAAGCTCTGGATGGAGCTCGAGGGCCTGTGTTCCATAACCTGTCCACCTGCTCTGATGAGGCGGACAGAGATCACCACAATTCAACCCGATTGAGTACGATTGGGTTGATTGACACCCCCCTGCTGGCGACCGATTGGCCGTGAGTCTGCAGGGGGCAGCTTTGCACCAGCAGCTCTCTGCATTCAGCGATGTCTGTCAGACCTGATCCGCACTGTCAGATCAGATCAGACAGATCTTTGTTAAATAGGCCTCAAAATCTCCTTTCCTTTCCTCTAGCCTAAAATTGTGATCTCTTTTCACAAACAATTTTCTTGGAATAAACAGAGCTTTTGCTATCTTTGTATAATGGGCCTTGAATGTATTTATATAAAGTAATCATGTCACCTTTTAAGCGCCTTTTTTTCTAGAGAAAACAGACCCAGTTTGGCTAACCTCTCCTCGTAGCTTAAATTCTCCATTCCCCTTATTAGTTCTGTGGCCCTTCTCTGAACTTATTCAAAGTCTGCAATGTCTTTTTTTAGAGATCGGTCCCCAGAACTACACTCCATACTCAAGGTGAAGTCTTACCATGAATTTATATAGTGACAGAATTATGCTTTCCTCCCTTGCATCAATTTAATACATTCTAGTATCTTATTAGCCTTAGAAGCCACAGCCCTGCATTGTGCACCCACCTTTATAGATAAATACTCCCAAATCCTTTTCCTCCTCTGTTTTGCTAACTGTAGCCACTAATCAGCAAGTGCTACCCAGGTAATGAAACAAAAATGGGCCAGCTCCTAAGCTTACATTTTTGCTTTTTCAAATAAAGATACCAAGAGAAGAAATAAAAATTGATAATAGGAGAAAATTAGAAAGTTACCCGTATTTTCCGGCGTATAAGACGACTGGGCGTATAAGACGACCCCCTACTTTTCATTTTAAAAATATAGGGTTTGTGCTATACTCGCCGTATAAGACTACCCCCCTTAGCCCCTCAATGAATGCAACAAGCACACCAAATAAAAATTAAAAAACATCAGATTTCATTTCAATATGGTAAATTTAATTCAAATGCTTATGACATGAAGGTACATAGCAGGAAAACTCTCACTTATAAACATAAGGCTGTTTGCCATTAAGCATGTAAACTCACTTATAAACATAAGGCTGTTTGCCATTAAGCATGTAAACTCACTTATAAACATAAGGCTGTTTGCCATTAAGCATGTAAACTCACTTATAAACATAAGGCTGTTTGTCATTAAGCATGTAAACTCACTTATAAACATAAGGCTGTTTGCCATTAAGCATGTAAACTCACTTATAAACATAAGGATGTTTGCCTTTAAGCATGTAAACTCACTTATAAACATAAGGCTGTTTGCCATTAAGCATGTAAACTCACTTATAAACATAAGGCTGTTTGTCATTAAGCATGTAAACTCACTTATAAACATAAGGCTGTTTGCCATTAAGCATCTAAACTCACTTATAAACATAAGGCTGTTTGCCATAAAGCATGTAAACTCACTTATAAACATAAGGCTGTTTGCCATTAAGCATGTAAACTCACTTATAAACATAAGGCTGTTTGCCATTAAGCATGTAAACTCACTTATAAACATAAGGCTGTTTGTCATTAAGCATGTAAACTCACTTATAAACATAAGGCTGTTTGCCATTAAGCATGTAAACTCACTTATAAACATAAGGATGTTTGCCTTTAAGCATGTAAACTCACTTATAAACATAAGGCTGTTTGCCATTAAGCATGTAAACTCACTTATAAACATAAGGCTGTTTGTCATTAAGCATGTAAACTCACTTATAAACATAAGGCTGTTTGCCATTAAGCATGTAAACTCACTTATAAACATAAGGCTTTTTGCCATTAAGCATGTAAACTCACTTATAAACATAAGGCTGTTTGTCATTAAGCATGTAAACTCACTTATAAACATAAGGCTGTTTGCCATTAAGCATGTAAACTCACTTATAAACATAAGACTGTTTGCCATTAAGCATGTAAACTCACTTATAAACATAAGGCTGTTTGCCATTAAGCATGTAAACTCACTTATAAACATAAGACTGTTTGCCATTAAGCATGTAAACTCACTTATAAACATAAGGCTGTTTGCAATTACCGGTAAGCATGTAAACTCACTTATAAACATAAGGCTGTTTGTCATTGAACATGTAAACATAAAACAGTGCAAGTGGATTAAACTTTTAGGAGGAAGATAATAAACAATAGAGAAAGAGCAAGTGCCGGGCAAGTCGCCCATCATACCGTAACTTCAAGCTACCGTATTTTTACCGGTTTTGCTGGCATTACAGTTTCCCTTTAAAAGCCTTCAAAATCCTCCTGTTCGTCATCTGATCTCATAAATAAATCAATGATATCTTGTGATACATTTGTAAGGCAGTCATCGTATGGATCTAATTCCGTATCAGATGGTGTGGTCTCAGCTTCGGCTTCCTCTTCATCTTGCCACAAGTAGTCATCCTCCATACCATCTAATGAATTTGATATGCCACACTTCTTGAAAGACCTGATTACTGTTTCTGCATTAATATCATTCCAGGCTTTTAGGACAAACTTGCATAAAACATCCAACTGTGGAGCACGCATGTTTCCTCCCTTTGTGAATGACTTTTCGCCGCTAACCATCCACTCATTACACTGTTCTCGAATGCGATCTTTAAATGGCTTGTTTAGGCACACATCCAGTGGCTGTACCAACGATGTCAATCCTGCAGGAATAACTGCTGCATCTGTGATTATTCTTGCCAGCCTTTGCTTGGTGCTGGGAGTTAAATGAGCCCTGAACATATCCCACACCAGTAGACTACGTTTTTGAATAAGTCCACCTGGTCGCCTGCTCCATACATTATCAAGCCATAGCTTTACCCCTTCTTCATCCATCCAGCCTTTTTCATTCACATGTACAAAACAACCAACAGGGAACTTGAGTTTCGGCATTGTTTTCCTTTTAAAAATAATCATTGGTCTCAATTTGGCGCCATCAGCTGTGCATGCTAGTACTACTGTAAAACTGGACTTTTCATGTCCTGTTGTTTTAATTAAAATTGTTTTTTCACCTTTTTGATGGACAGTTTTATTTCCAACCATATCAAAATTCATGGGAGTTTCATCCATATTTCCAATACTACTTAACATATAGCCATATTTATTGCGCTGTTTTATTACGTATCGATGGAAACTATTTACTTTGGCATCAAGATCTGCAGGTAATTTTTGTGCAATTTTCGTCTTTTGCCTCAGTACCAGATTATGCCTTTCCAAGAATCTACTACACCAGGATACAGTGGCCTTAAATCCGTTGCTGTGATCTGGGTTAGATTTGGCCCACTGAAGTGCAAACAAACGTATTTTATTTCGTGTCACCACATAACCGTTTTGGCGATGCTCATTCACCATGTCTGCAACATGTTTTTCGACTTCTGGCCAATGTGGGATACCTCTTCTTAATGCACACTTACCCCTAGGCATACTCTTTAATGCTTTTTCATTTGCTTTCCAGTTCCGAACCATCTTTTCTGTTATTCCATATTGTCTTGCAGCAGCACAATTATTATGTTCCATGGCAAAGTTTATAACTTTAAGTTTGAAACTGACTTCATATTTCTTTCTTCTTGCTTGTAGAGCCATGACTGCTAGCTACCATATGTGTATACTGTACTGTATGTACTGGTGTTGTACTGTAAAAAAAAAGTTACAGTAAAATGAAGTACCAGTATAACAACTTTTAAGCACACACACACACGGTACATACGGTACATACACATATACCGGTACATACCGTATATACCAGTATATATACGGTATATATAAGCTAGGATTGAGGGACACATTAGCCCAGTGTACAGGGGAACCTGGGTATAGCTGGCACACAGATCTTGTAGTAGTATTACCGTAAATTAAAATATAATATTATTGGTAGAGGAAGGGAGGGAGAGGAAGGAGAGAGGGAGGGAGAGAAAGGAGAGAGGGAGGTAGAGGAAGGAGAGAGGGAGGGAGAGGAAGGAGAGAGGGAGGGAGAGGAAGGAGAGAGGGAGGCAGAGGAAGGAGGGAGGGAGAGAGAGGGAGGGAGGGAGAGAGAGAGGGAGGGAGGGGGAGGGGGAGAGAGGGGGGGAGGGGGAGAGAGAGAGAGGGAGGGAGGGGGAGAGAGGGGGGGGGGAGAGAGGGAGGGATAGGGAGGAGAGGGAGGGATAGGGAGGAGAGTGAGGGATGGGGGAGAGGGAGAGAGGGAGGGGGAGAGAGGGAGGGGAGAGAGAGGGGGAGAGGGAGGGGGAGAGGGAGGGGGAGAGAGAGGGATAGGGAGGAGATGGAGGGATAGGGAGGAGAGGGAGGGATAGGGAGAAAGGGGAAGTGAGAGGGATGGGGGTTGGAGAGAGAGGGGGAGAAAGAGGGAGAGTGAGCAAAGTTAGCAAAGAAATTCCTTAACCACTGAGGAGTCACATAATCCATATTACTCAGATGGGCAAGTGTTATCAGAGCAGAGGAGACATTAAGGCATAGTAGCATGAAACAGTTCCCTTAGATTTGTAACACACAGACTAGCACAGTGTCTGTAAAACTTTCAGCAGAAAGAAAAAAAGGCTGTCCCTTTAATCACATTTCTTCCCTGCACAATTTGCGTAGCAGATGTCACATGACCAGCTACACTACAGCCAGACATCCAAATTCCAGTGCGGTCATGTGACATCTGCTACGGAGCAAATTGTGCAGGAAAGAAATGTGATTAGCAGAGAAAGATACCGGGTACGGTATTTAAAGTACGGTAAAGCCTTCCTAGTGTTTTGTTTTCAGCCCTTGTAGGGAGTGGGACCCCTCATCAGGACTGGACTCCTGACGGTGGGCTGACTGACTGTCTGACTGAGACTGCACAGCACATCGCAAAGCTCCAGCTACTAATATGATATACGGTATATGATTGATTACCGTATATCATATTAGTAGCTGGAGATTTGCGATGTGCTGCGTCAAAATTTCTGCTGCGATGTGCTGCGTCAATATAATCCCCATATAACCTGTCCTGCTGCCCTGCTGTCACCGTGACCTACCTCGCTCACTCAGTCTGAACCAGTAAACCGCAGTCGCACAGACCACTTCTGCCTGAATCTGGATTCACTGTCGTCTTCGGCAGGGCAGGGCAGCACGCCACACACAAGTCACTCTCAGCAGCTCCCTCCTGCTCACTCTTCTTCCCGCCTGAAGTCTGTGTCGGCGCGACCACTACGTCATGCTGCTCTGTGCAATCAAGGCGCATCATTGGCCAGCACACCCGGGGGCCTATCTAGGGTGGTGTGGGCCAGGAGCTGCAAATCAGTCCATTCACAGTGTGACTAGTGTGTCCGACTCCTCCCCACACGTCACACAGCTCACTGGTGCTTAAATAACTCAGTAATAATAAGGGTTATAAAACGTCACCCGGCGTATAAGACGACCCTCGACTTTTGAGAAGATTTTCAAGAGTTAAAAAGTCATCTTATACGCCGGAAAATACGGTACTTAATAATGTTGCATGCTCTATCTGAATCAGTTTAATTTTGACTAGACTTTAAAATGTATATTTTTATTTCATACTCATATTTTTACAGTACTTTAGTCATTTTAAACAGAATTTCTATTGGTAATCACATTGGTGTGATCAAGATTGAATCTTTTTCTGTTACGTATTATTTATTGGCAGCCAAGATCTTTTGCACAGGTTTAAAAAAACAAAACAAAACAGAAGTCCCAAAAATCATGTTTGGAATAATTTTGATTTACAATATCTAGAACATTGTGTCTTCAACTTCATATAGTAATGAGGATATTGTTTGGCAAACTGTACACTGAGGATTGAAACTTTTGGAGATGTTTAAACCTTGTAACTTAGCGGTTTTACCAGTTACATTATGAGAACTGTTAAAATATCTGACATAGAAGATATCAACAGTTGCCGCTACTTTCTTCTTATAGAAAATAATTTGCTGCACTGTTCATATTGATTTTAGATGAAAATTTATCAAACAGAGAAACAGGAGCCGATTTATCAAACTCCGTATAGAGCTTGATGCCCCTTGTTTCTGGTGAGTCTTCAGGCTCGCCGGAAACAGAGGTTTTGAAGCAGCGGTCTAAAGAGGCCGAGGACAGAAATCAACCCGATCGAATACGATCGGGTTGATTGACACAAATTATTATTTTCCTTAGACACTGTACAAAAGGTAGCAATCTAAACAGAACAATTTTAAAATATTTTTTCTAACAACTTTCACACCATTTTTGCCCCATTTTTATGCCTTATCGTCTCCTTTTGTGAGACACAAGTCTTGGGCTAAGTGCTAAAACGGATCATGTCTGACCGCACCTACATAAATAGACCCCCATATACGATCATATAAAACAAAATATTTTGCAAACCTTGGGTTTTTAACTGAAAATATTTACACACAACTACTGCAGCCATAAGACAAATGGTGGTAAAAGCTTCTCTGGGATTCCCTTTATTCAGAAACAGCAGACATGCATGGCTTTGCCATTGGTTTTTGGCATTTAGAAGGCTGCTAATTGCAGCTGTGCACCACACTTCTGAAATTACTGGCTTTAAATGGGTTAATCATGTAGTTTGTAAGGTTAATTTTTGCTGCAGTGTAGGTATCGCCCTCCCACCTGACACCTCCCTTCCCCTGATTCCTACCTGATCCCTCCCAAACAGCACCCCCCCCCCCACCCCCACACACTGGTAACCACTATCTTAGGTACTGGCAGACAGTCTGCCAGCATGCAGTTTAGGACTATTTTTATGTTTTAATATTTAAATATTTATTTATTTTTTAATTTCTGTAGAGTAGGGATCCCCTCCTCACCCTCCCACCTTCCTGATTCCCCCCAACAACTCTCTTAACCTCCCCCCTCCCACTGTCCCCCACCATGTTTGTTTATGTCAGCCAGTCTGCCAGTAACAAATGTTAATTTTTTTATTTTTTTATTATATTATTGTTCATTTTATCATTTTTTACTGTATTGCAGGAATCCTCCCCCCTCCCCTCCAAGCGTTTACATTTTTTTTGTAGTGCAGGGTCCCACCTCCCCCTCCGCCCCTTCTCCGCTGGGCCACCCACCTGCCTTCCTCCTTCCCTCCACTGATCCCAGTCGGCACTTACGGAGGATTGTTCCTGAGAGTGACACAAAAAGTGTCACTCTATGTAATAATTGGCGATCTGGCTTCATATGGTAAGGGAGCGTGATCAGTGCTCCATACCATATGAAGGCAGATGCCTTCTGCCCCCTGGCTGCGGCTACCACTGTCTAAGCTGAAAGTGGGGACCAGAACAGGTGCCTCTGTGCTGGACGTAGGTACTATGTCAACACAGTACGCTGGAAAAAGTACTGTGTGACATAGCACCTATGTCCATTTGGCGCAAGCGGTTAAGGGACCTTTCAATACGAGACTCCTTAGATCATCTCGCCAGTGCGGAGAGCTTTCGATCATGGGGTCCTAAGTGTTTAATTGGCTGTATTGCCAAACATTCAGCATTTATATGTTGCGCGGGCAGCCTTTGCAATGTCGTTTATATAATTTAAAGAATCTTTTTCTACTATAAAATCTAATTCCAAAATATTACAACCAAATCTACTTGTTTTAATAATGTAAAGTAACATTTATTTTCTTCCATGTACCTTTAAATTCTGCAGAGCTTTTATTGGTAGTATTCTTAAAGAAATAGTTAATAAATAATGTAACACTTTTTCATACAGCTGCATGCCACATGCTATACCACAGATGTTATCTTACTTAATCACACAGTTGAAAACAACAAGAGTATATGAAAAGTGGGTATTATGATATTAGATAAGTATATGTAATATAAGAACAGATCCATTGTTTTCAGGTCAATATGTTTCTGATTATGCAAACAGTTTCTTTCATCCAATCTATGTATTTGCATAAACCGCGTATTATAAACGTCTCAAAATGTAAATAGTGAATACAAAGAATAATGTTCTGTTCATGCCAGCAAAAAATGCTCAGTGACACGGGTGAGGTTGCTACCCAAATGAATGTATAAGAACAACAAAGTGTAAATGTTCTATTCTGCACTCACACCATGAGGGATATTTATCAAGCCGTCAACCGCAAATACGCTGGAATTCCGCAGCGTAATTGTGGCAAGCCTGATTCGCCCCCTTTATCAAAGCCTAAAGACTGGCAAAAGTTGAAATTTGTGATGTAACATATGATCCGCAGGTCTCAATCCAACACAGATCGATGCTTACGTCATTAAAGATGTGCCGAATTTGTATTCGGAACACCTGACAACTTTTGCTAGTTATCAAACTTCTAACAGGTATGCTCGCCACTATTCCGGCCCAGTGTACCTGGTTTTCAATCCGCCACCCTGGAGGCTGCAGATGCCATAGGAATCAATGCTCATGTTCGCTGCTGCCAGATATCCCATTGATTTCTATGCTAGAATAAAAGTTATGTTTACACCTAACACCCTAACATAAACCCAGAGTCTAAACACCCCTAATTTGCCGCCCCGACATTGTCGCAACCTAAATAAAATGATTAACCCCTATTCTGCCGCTCCCCGATACCGCCGCCTCCTACATAATGATATTAACCCCTATTCTGCCGCTCCCGGACCCCTCTGCAACTAAATAAATGCATTAACCCCTATTCCGCTGCTCCCAGACCCCTCTGCAACTAAATAAAAGTATTAACCCCTATTCCGCCGCTCCCGGACCCCTCCACAACTAAATAAATGTATTAACCCCTATTCCGCCACTCCCGGACCCCTCCGCAACTAAATAAATGTATTAACCCCTAAACCTCTGGCCTCCCACATCACTACCACTTACTAAACCTATTAACCCCAAACCGCCAGCCCCCCACATCGCCATAAACTAAATTAAGCTATTAACCCCTAAACCTAACAACCCACTAACTTTACATTAAATATTAACTCATCCCTATCTTATAATAAATGTAAACACCTTTAGAATTAAAATAAACTATATTAAACTATTAATTAACCTACCCTAATATACTAAAATTATATTAAACTAACAATTCAATTAACTATATTACATATTTGAAAACCTAACCCTACTCAAGTTATTTAAATCTACTATAAAAAAATTACTGTTACAAAAAAATAACAACTAAGTAACACAAAATAAAAAACACTAAGTTACACAAAATAAAAAAGAAATTATCAAATATTTAAACTAATATGCCCTGAAAAGGGCATTTGTATGGGCATTACCATTAAAAGGGCATTTAGCTCTTTTTTTGCCCAAAGTCCCTAACCTAAAATTAAAACCCACCCAATAAACCCTTAAAAAAAACAGCCAATAGAATGGATCAGCCAATCCGATTGAACTTGAATCTGATTGGCTGATTCAATCAGCCAATCAGATTTTTCCTACCTTAACTCCAATTGGCTGATAGAATCCTATCAGCCAATCGGAATTCGAGGGACGCCATCTTGGATGACGTCATTTAAAGGAACCTTCATTCGGACTTAGGACGTCGTTAGAAGAGGATGGATCCGCGCCGGCTGCTTCAAGATGGACCCGCTCCGCTCCGGATGGAAGAAGATAGAAGATGGCGCCTGGATGAAGACTTCCGAGCCTCTGGAGGACCTCTTCTGGCCGGATAGGATGAAGACTTCGGACCCTCTGGAGGACCTCTTCTGGACGGATCGGTGATACCCGGCTGGGTGAATACAAGGTAGGGAGATCTTCAGGGGCTTAGTGTTAGGTTTTTTAAGGGGAGTTTGGGTGGGTTAGATTAGGGGTATGTGGGTGGTGGGTTGTAATGTTGGGGGGGTATTGTATGTTTTTTTACAGGCAAAAAAGCTGATTTCTTTGGGGCATGCCCCGCAAAAAGCCCTTTTAAGGGCTGGTAAGGTAATAGAGCTGTTAACTTTTTATTTTAGAATAGGGTAGGGCTTTTTTTATTTTGGGGGGCTTTGTTATTTTTTAGGGGGCTTAGAGTAGGTGTAATTAGTTTAAAATTCTTGTAATCTTTTTTATTTTTTGTAATTTAGTGTTTGTTTGTTTTTGTAATTTAGTTTAGTTGATTTAATTGTAGGTAATTGTAGGTAGTTTAGTTAATTTATTTATTGATAGTGTAGTGTTAGGTTTAATTGTAACTTAGGTTAGGATTTATTTTACAGGTAATTTGGTAATTATTTTAACTAGGTAGCTATTAAATAGTTAATAACTATTTAATAGCTATTGTACCTAGTTAAAATAAATACAAAGTTGCCTGTAAAATAAATATAAATCCTAAAATAGCTACAATATAATTATTCGTTATATTGTAGCTATATTAGGATTTATTTTACAGGTAAGTATTAGCTTTAAATAGGAATAATTTATTTAATAAGATTTAATTTATTTTGTTAGATAAAAATTATATTTAACTTAGGGGGGTGTTAGTGTTAGGGTTAGACTTAGCTTTAGGGGTTAATACATTTATTATAGTAGCGGCGAGGCCCGGTCGGCAGATTAGGTGTTAATACTTGAAGTTAGGTGTCAAAGATGTTAGGGAGGGCAGATTAGGGGTTAATACAATGTATTATAGTGTTTGCGAGGCGGGAGTGCGGCGGTTTAGGGGTTAATACATTTATTATAGTGGCGGCGAGGTCCGGTCCGCAGATTAAGGGTTAATAAGTGTAGGTAAGGTAGCAGCGACGTTGGGGGGGGCAGATTAGGGGTTAATAATTATAATGTAGGTGTCGGCGACGTTGGGGACAGCAGATTAGGGGTTCATAGGGATCATGTAGGTTGCGGCTGTGTCCGGAGCAGCAGATTAGGGGTTAATTGTATAATGCAGGTGTCAGCGATAGCGGGGGCGGCAGATTAGGGGTTAATAAGTGTAAGGTTAGGGGTGTTTAGACTCGGGGTACATGTTAGGGTGTTAGGTGCAGATTTAGGAAGTGTTTCCCCATAGGAAACAATGGGGCTGCGTTAGGAGCTGAACGCTGCTTTTTTTGCAGGTGTTAGGATTTTTTTGCAGCTCAAACTGCCCCATAGTTTCCTATGGGGGAATTGTGCACAAGCACGTTTTTCCAGCTAGCCGCTACCATAATCAACGCTGGTATTTAGAGTTAAAGTGGCGGTAAATATGCCTCTACGCTCCCTTTTTGGAGCCTAATGCAGCTCTTCAGAGAACTCTAAATACCAGCGTTATTTAAAAGGTGCGGGGGGGAAAAAACCCGCGTAGCTAACGCACCCCTTTGGCCGCAAAACTCTAAATCTAGCCGCTAGTGAATCTTAAGAGGTGTATATAATAGATAAAATATACAAAATAGTATATAATAATAATAATAATTTCCCAAAATTAATGGAAATAAAGATGAGCAATAATCATCTAGGAGTATTAATGATCAATTAATATAAATTAAAGAATTATAAAGATAATTTCAGTTATTCAAAAAGTGTATAATAATAATAGTAATATACTCCCAGAAAAAGTTAATATCAATAAAATAAAAATTCATAGAAATGATATTAGAGAAGATAATAAAAAAGGTGTTTCCGATGTATATATAAAAAAAAATATACAAAAGCTAATACACGTTTTGTGTCAAAAAGGTAACACAGAACCAAAAGACAAAAAAACATCAAGCTCCTTCTCTCTAATGAGGCTCAAGTTTCCTAATTCAGACAGTACAATAATCCAATTTGAATATGAATTTGACATATAGATGAAAGGTCACAGGGTATGAAATGTTAAAATATATATAGAAATTTATATAGGTCAAATTATGTAAATAAAATAGGGATTTAGACATGGATAGAGCATGTGTCATATAAATGTATGTTTAAAAATATAAGTATAATAATCTAATAGCTGGGGGTATACATATAAATAGTTATTTTATTAACTGAAACAATCTGTCTATTGCCTGTCTAGAATCTTAGGAGTTAGTATGAACTATACATACAACCTATATGGTCAATCTAGACTGACATAGACAAATGGAGGACTGCTATTGTGACATTAAAAGCAGATAAAAAAAAGCAGAGAGATGGGGAGATAGAAAAAATAGAAACAATATATGGGGGGGGGTTAATGGAGCAGGTGTATTATTTTAAAATCGGCATTAAGACCCTTGGGGTGAATGCAATCCAATAGAAATATCCATTTGGATTCAACCTGAATGAGTCTTTTCTCTGCCTCCCCTAATCAGTCTGTATATAAGTGTGGTATACACAATCCAATATGGTATATGGGGTATGGATGTACTATTAAATTATATGAAAAATACAAAAATAACTAATGATAAATAGAAGATATATGTATAAACAGAAACATAATTGAAACCAGAATAAAAGTGTGCCTAATAATAAGAGAAATAATAACACCTTGGGGGTCATGGGGATGAGGTTACAAGGTTTTTTCCCGTGCCACCGATGCAAGGCTTGTACTCATGGATTGAAGAAAGACACCTGCAAGTCAAAAATCTCTCAGGAATCATTTAAGATCAGACAAACTATCAGATGCACGGACCAATGCGTTATCTACCTGATTGAATGTGGATGTGGCCTACAATACATAGGTCAGACCACCCGCAAGTTGAAGGATAGGATCCGTGAACATCTTCTTCAAATAAAGTGGAAAAAAACTGATGTACCTCTATACAAACACTTTTTTGAGGCACATGGAGGTAGTAGTAAGAGTCTGAAATATATGGGGATTCACAAATTGACCAAAGATTGGAGAGGAGGCAACATTGAGTCCAAACTACTCAAGAAAGAATCAGAATGGATTTTCAAAATGGATTGCATCTACCCTAGGGGGCTAAATGCCAATTTTGAAATAGTACATCTATTTTGACCACACACATTGAAATAGTACTTCTATTTTGACCACTCCCATTGTTACCCCAAAGGTAGCACCTGTTTCAGATTTATGACTTCCCACCACTATCTCCACCTAAACAGCCCGCCATAGGCTATATATTATTGGTTTCCAGATCGAACCCCCCCCCTAGATGCGTCATATCAGTCAACTCTAAACATTGCGATCAATAGCATTATTGACTACCTAGAGACAATATCCATTTTTGAGTTTATTTGCTAGTCCCTTTAGGGTCCTTCCCAAGGTGTTAGTAATTACAGTAATCATTATAAGTGATCCAAGACCACATTTGGATCCCTCTATTAGCTAATGCCAAAATGTCCTTGTTTATAAATGTTTGTAGTTATGGAAACAAAAAACACTAGATATAATATATTTTTTGCTCCATATATATTTATGCTCTATTTTCAGCTCTATCTTGAACCCGTCTGTTTCAACAGTAATGGTTCTCCTACTCTTGTACCACTGGAAATGTATTGAATATATCTGTACAGTCGTAATTATTTTAAGCATGGATTATGCGATTTTAACTATGTAATTTCTGTAAATCCTGGTAGTATATGAGCCTAAAATCAAAATTGTATATTACAAAGTCGTTTTTATTCTTATTCCCCATAGACTGTTTGGTAACATCTATATAACATTTTTATAATACATTTATAGGAATTTTATTATCTTTGCTATAACATTTTTCATTAATATAACCACTAGCCTATAAATTACCTCTTAAACATAGGGGTCGGCGACAAAAATCTACACAGTTAAAAAAAATTTTTTTTAACATAATAATAATAGATATATACTATTGGGATAAATTGCCCACATTTACTTGCATATGCCCATTTCAAATATGGAGCCGGAGGTAATACCGATAAGAACCACATGTCACTTCCGGCCGCAGCCACTTCCGGTCAAACCATGTGACTAATACGTCACTTCCGGTCGCGGCTACATCCGGTTTCGCGAGCGCGAACTTTTGGCGCATTTTTTCTAGCCTTTTGGCGCCAATTTTAGATTTCAACAGATTCTAACATTATTTAAGGTCCGCTTCATTTGAGCCTCACTATTGTCTTGAGAAAGGCCCCATCACAGGGCCGAAACGCGTTGACATTGGAGAGATTTGTGAGGCTCATATATCACCAGGATCAGCTTATTGGGTGAGTCTATTACCTGTTAGACTAAGTCCCTTTAAGCCCTTTGTTTAGTGCACTTTATATTTTTTCAACAGGTTTCCGGAGACCTTTGGACCCAAAAATTATCTTCATCATTTGGCTGTTATTTGGATTAATTAATCATTGGACTATGGACTTTGCTTTTTAACATTTCATTGCTCCCCCATTGAATTGGGTTTTAATAGTGTCAAAACATTGTTTTATTATTTCCTTTTTTATTTTTATTTTTATGTCATTCCTAGATGCTGGCATATATTGTATTGTGATATTTATAGCATTTAGAAATTTGTGTAGGAAACTTACAGCTCTTGATAGTTATAGTATTCAGAAATTTGTTTAGGAAACTAACAGCTTCTGATATAACCAAAACCTGGTTCTTAGATAAAACAGCTAAGGACAGCTCTGGTTATCCACCTGGTCTCTCAGAGACATAGGTAATTCACATTTTTATGTATTGATTTTATTCACAGATCATACCGGTATTAGATAGTTTTGTATATATATTTTTGGTATATATATATTTTTATATATTTTTTATATATTTTTTATATTTTTTGGTATATTTTTTGTACACACATTTTTTGGTACACATTTAATGGTACATTTTTTTCACAAGTGAATATATTTGTTTTCTTTCTGTTTTTTCTCACGATTTGCGTGTCTGTTGCACATTCACCTAAGAATTGATATTACTCTATCCCAATCATCATCAATATTATTTTATTTCAATCATCATCTTTATGCACATTTTAGGCTCATATAGAGTAGCTCTAATTGGATGTACCAAACCAGAATAGTAGTTTTCTTATGCTATAAGTGACCTCTATGTTATAAATAAAGTAGTGATCAGTGAAGTCATCTGATCAGGTCGTATTAATAAACTGTATTAATAAACTGTAATTTTATACTTTAAACCCAGTGTGTGTTTTTAAAAAGGATATATTTTATTCCTTCTTCTGTTATATTTTTGAACTTTATCGATTCATCCAAATTGGGGATATTGTTTTTTAAACTTATTGGATTCATCTAATTGGTGACATCGTTCTATGTCATCTGTATATTAAGGTACCTGTAGTTTACTTTAGCCTTCATTGGCGCTCCTATAATTCTTTGTACTGAGAAACATAATAGAAACCAGAATAAAAGACAGATAAAAGTGAATATGAATATAAATTGCCTGCTCGAAGGCTGCTATCAGTTAGGTGAGAGAACATGTTATAACAAAAGAGGATAGCTGACAGCTACTAGGATACTGTCAGGGATTTATCTCTTCTCACACTGTGCCTTTAAGAATGTGAACTCACTACCCCTATTTAAGGCTCCTCCCAACAGAACTCATTGCTTGGTAATTTGTTGCTCAGTGTCAAGCTGCTTCAGAAGAGACCTAGCCGTTTATTCAACTTTGTATTTTCAACTTATTGCTCACCCTGAGTTTCTGCCTACTCGAATCAACCTGCAGATGCTCTTTTGTGCCTGAAGTTTTGCTCCGTTTGTTCACTGAGAGATTTCTCAGTCTCTCTCCTGTAATGAGGTTGTTCCCTGCAGCGTGTGACGTCACGCCCGACATTCTCCCGCCGCGGTTCTCTGCCAGGCTCTCTGTGATACCGCTGGGACTTGTTGCTGTCTGGTAACTGTATTGCTCTGTGCTAATATCATCTCCATTATTACCGGTCTGTATATATTGCATTGTATGAACTGTGTGTATTGCTGCAACCTCATTACACTTACGCTTGCTATATATTATTTGTGAAACGTTCACTTGCTGGATATTCATATTCGCTTCAGATATCAAATATGCACTAAACCTCTTTCTGCTACTTACCAAATTGCAAACAAATAACTGTGACAAAGATTATTACAACTACCATTATTCATTAACGGACTGCCTAAGCATATTTCAAACTTTACAACAATTAACCTCTATTCTGCTTGAAATGAACTGTTTGCTTTAACTTAAACTTTATCTGTTTCATCAGTTAAACACAGCTTATATCACTCTGATTGAACAACTCTGGAAATTACTAATATTCATTATCAAAGTATGGTTTACAAAATGACCAGAGGTTGATTTATTTATTTAACAAAGTACTGTGTGAATTTCAGTGTGTTTGCTAAAGCCTGCTGCATAAACAATTTTCACTGCTAGACTGTTTGAATTAAGGCACCTGCACTAATTAACTCTTTTCACAACTGCTGAAGTCACATTCCTATAAGACTTACTCTCTTTTCTGCTACAAGCAGTTATTGTTGCGTGAAGGTTCCGTTTTCACTCAGCTACCCTGCTGTAGTGACCCTCAGATCAATGAGCATATCAGGGTTCCCTTAAGTTAAATCTGTGGGAATCCGAGGTAAGGTGTGAGACTGAGTGGTCCTGCATAAAGCAGTAAGCTGTAATTGTAGTGTTCTCTAAAACAACTAAGCATATCCTAACAGATACACTCATACAAGCTCACTATTAAAGGTTACCTAACAAACCTAGGATAATTAGGACAGATACAAATGGAGATATAATAGGAGCGCCAACAGGCTAAAGTATGATATTAGGCAACAGACAATATTACAGATAAAATATAAATTATTACATTTTATTATAAACGACTAAAAACCAATTGGAACAGATTAAAATTAAAATTTTCTAAAATGATGGTAGGATAAAAACAAATCTCTATCAGGTAGATTACGAGTTTTGCGTTGCGGCTTTTAACGCTGAAAAAAATGGGCTTTCCAGCGTAATGGCCAGGAACGCATATTACGAGTCGTGTCGGTATAGCTATACTGGAAGCATTTTAGCCTGTAACGCAACGTCCATTCCGCACTAAAAAAAATGACGTTTTTGCATGGGATTTTCATAGCGCCGGTATTACATGTTGTGCAGTGAGGCTAAAAAGCTTGCATTACAGCCTGCAACGACACAATCCATATCCCCATCTGAGACCAGTAGTTATACATTTTGCGCCACAAAAATGTTTGACAAATCTCATAACTAAAATGTTACAAGATAACACTAACACCCATAAACTACCTATTAACCTTTAAACCGCCACCCTCCCGCATTGCAAACACTATATTAAACCTATTAACCCCTAATCTGCCTCCCACACACATCACGAATATTAAATAAATTTATTAACCCCTAATCTGCCGCTCCTGACATCGCCAACACTAATAAAAATGATTAACCCCTATTCCGCCGCTCGCCAACTGGTCTCAGATGGAGGTATGGATTGTGTCTGTACAGGCTGTAATGCAAGCTTTTTAGCCTCACCGCACAACCTGTAATACCAGTGCTATGAAAATCCCACGCAAAAACGTACATTTTTTGAGTGTGGAATGGACGTTGCGTTACAGGCTAAAATGCTTGCAGTATTACCGACATGACTCGTAATATGCGTTCCTGGCCATTACACTGGAAAGGCCATTTTTTTCAGCATTAAAAGTCATAACGCAAAACTCGTAATCTACCTGATTGAGATTTGTTTTTAATCCTACCATCATTTTAGAAAATTTTAATTTTAATTCAAATTGGTTTTTAGTCGTTTATATTAATGTAATAATTTACATTTTATCTTTAATATTGTTTGTAGCCTTATATCATACTTTAGCCTGTTGGCGCTCCTACTATATCTCAATTTGTCTCTTTAAAACCTACCTTTATATGCCCTTATGAAAAGGAGATCATTTTTTAAAAAAAGGATACCAGGAAAAAGAAGTAAATTTTTTTTTGTAATTCAAAGAAAATATTATGCATTTATTTTAATTAAATTATTTACATTAGCATAAAAAAATGACAAAATTATTTATGTTCCATGGGTTTTGTAACTATAAAATGTACTGTATGTCTATTTATTTATTTGCCATTGATTTATTGTTGCACAATATTTCTATTGTACTATATGAAAATGACCCAGAAGTATTCTTTGTTTCCCACTTGCTGGTCAGTGAACACAATTTTAATCTAAATTAATATATATACACTTATATTATATTACACCAAGAAGATTCTTTCAGAGAAATTGAATATTTTGTTATCCAAAAGGGGAAAGGTAGAGGAGTATTCTTTAAGTGGAGAAAAATTCTGGAGAGCTGCAATATGACTGCAATGTTTCAGTTTGAACAGTTATGTTTTACATTTGAAATTATTTATTTTATCAAGCCCCCACTGTCTTGCTTTTTTCTGGTTGATCCAGATCTGAAAGCTCTCTCCCAACATTTTTTTCTTCCATGTATATGTTATTTTACACCTAAAGTGACAGTGTACCCTAACTACCCCCGCCCCCTCTTTAACTTGTTCCCAATGATCCATTTTATGTGCTAAAACCCCTTTTGTTACAATTCAATAGTAAAATCAGGACATAAATAATACGCCTGTGGGAGCTGTGAGATTGTGGGTGTAGATTACTAGTGGAGCATAAACATTTGCGTGCAAGCGATATCGGGTTTTTGTGATGGTTTTTGCGCAGGTTAAATTGCGCTGGTAGTACAAGTTGAAAGTAAATGTGATGGATCTCAATATTTACACTAGGAATGATTACCGCATCCTCAGAGCTGTGGTTAACTTTTTTGCAAAACAAGAAGTGTCATAAAACACATAAAAATACATTACAAAGTACACTTACACTCATAAAAACATCATCTAATAAAAATTATTCAAATAAAATATTACTCACAAAAGTTATAAGGGCTCAAACATATGAGGTCTCTGGTGTTAGAAAAAAAAAAGGCAGACAAAGGGCTTTAACATTGAGATACATAGATATACATGTCTAAAGATGGATATGTATGTATATATAAATACCTGTATATGTGTGTACATATGTATTTATATAATTATATGTGTATATATGTACAGACATATATACACATATAAACACATAAATACAGATGTACACATATAAAGACATATAAAGAAGTACATGAGAGCCCTTTGTAGCTAACGCTAACGGTTAACACACATGAGAATATGCGATTAGGTTTGCACACGAGTAGGGTGTTATGTATTTTTTACATTTTTTTTCTCCATTAATTTCTATGATGCGCAATAACTTTTCACTTTCAACTCGTAATACCAGTGCAACCCGACGTGCGTAAAAAGTTTACTAAATAGGGCTCCACTTGTAATCTAGCCCACAATGTTTTATTTATATGTATTTTATTGTATAATGCTATAATATACATTTTAAGTCTTGTGAATTTAAAAAACGCGTTTTTTGCTTTTAGCATTTTTTTTTGGAAGAAGACTTTGAGTTTGTGATATTAAAGTGATGGTAATTCCTAGCATTTTTGAAACGCTAGGATTTACCAGTGCAACAAATAAAAGTATAAAATATTTCATGCTGAAAGTTCCTTTGTTTGTCTACAGTGTATACCACAGCAGAACGCTATTTTTCAGTGAGGTGATTTTAGCCAATAGCGTACTAGCTATCCAGCATAATGCCAGCTGAGCCACATGGCTATTGGCTAAGAGGTAGAAATGTCACCTCATTGGGCAGCCCTGTTTTTATGAATGATTTTATATACTGTGTATTTAACTTTACAATCACTTTAAGGGAAAAAACTATTTTACAGCACATTGTCCCTTTAAATGCCACTCATAATTGCCTGACTATACTGGCAGGCCACGCAGCCACAATCATGGACCTCCCAGATTGGAGGCAGAGTCAAGGCAGTCCATTGGTACTACTGATGGTCTGGGCAACAAAGTTACCATCATAACAACAGACCACCCCATATTTTGGGGTAAATGGTGTTACAGTGTTTTGTTCAGCTAAAACAAGTTGCTTTGTGTGTATTAGAATGTATTATTATTTGCCTTTATTTGCACTTAACTTCAATTTTTAATTTTATTATTTTTTTTCCCATAGGGATCAGCATCGAAACCAGGAATGAACTCAAATGTTATATTATTAACAAGCAAAAACAAAAAAGCAAAAAGAACCTGGTAAGATTTTGTTTCTAGATGCCTTAAAGGGACATAATACTCAGATGCTAAATCACTTGAAAATGAGACAGCATAACTGTAAATAGCTGACAAGAAAATATCACCTTGATATCTCTATGTGAAAGAAAAAGATATTTTGGCATCTACTACAAGCCGTCAACTTACCTGCATTTGCCGCACCAATATGCTCGCCTAAGATCACCTAACATCGCTGCCGCGGACCTGAATACGTTCTCCAAAATTACCAAAAAAGCTGTCAAAAAGCAGCGCACCAAGTACGGAGCAATGAGCAGCGGACTGTTGTTAACTAACAGTCATCGATCTCGCTGCTCTTCGGCTTTTTCCCAGCTTTATTGGTACCCTGTCACTAAACACCCACACTATACTATACTGTTTACCCCCTATACCGCCGCTCCTGGAGCCCACCGCAACTAAATAAAGTTATTACCCCCTAAACCGCCGCTCCCAGAGCCCACTGCAACTCTAATAAATGTATTAACCCCTAAACTGCCACTCACGGACCCCGCCACCACCTACATTATATTTATTAACCCCTAATCTGCCCCCCTACACCGCCGCCACCTACATTATATTTATTAACCCCTAATCTGCCCCCCCTACACCGCCGCAACTATATTAAATTTATTAACCCCTAAACCTAAGTCTAACCCTAACCCCCCCTAACTTAAATACAATTTAAATAAAACTAAATAAATATTCCTATTTAAAACTAAATACCTATAAAATAAACTCTAAAATAGCTACAATATAACTAATAGTTACATTGTAGCTATCTTAGGATTTATTTTTATTTTACAGACAACTTTGTATTTATTTTAACTAGGTACAATAGTTATTAAATAGTTATTAACTATTTAATAACTAGCTAGTTAAAATAAATACAAAAGTACCTGTAAAATAAAACCTAACCTAAGTTACAATTACACCTAACACTACACTATAATTAAATTAATTACCTACATTAACTACAATTAAATAAAATTATCCAAAGTACAAATAAACCCCCACTAAATTACAGAAAATAATAAAATAATTACAAGCTTTTTGAACTAATTACACCTAATCTAATCCCCCTAACAAAATAAAAAAGGACCCCAAAATTAAAAAAGCCCTACCCTACACTAAATTACAAATAGCCCTTAAATGGTTTTTTTGCGGGGCATTGCCCCAAAGTAATCAGCTCTTTTACCTGAAAAAAAAGTACAATACACCCCCAACATTAAAACCCACACACCCAACCCTACTCTAAAACCCACCCAATCCCCCCTTAAAAAAAACTAACACTAACCCCTTGAAGATCACCTTACCTTGAGAAGTCTTCACCCAACCGGGCCGAAGTCCTCAACGAAGCCGGGCGAAGTGGTCCTCCAGACGGGCAGAAGTCTTCATCCAAGCCGGGCAGAAGAGGTCCTCCAGACGGACAGAAGTCTTCATCCAGACGGCATCTTCTATCTTCATCCATCCGGCGCGGAGCGGCTCCATCTTCAAGGCATCCTCCTGGCCAACGACTACCCGGCGAATGAAAGTTCCTTTAAGTGACGTCATCCAAGATGGCATCCCTTCAATTCTGATTGGCTGATAGAATTCTATCAGCCAATCGGAATTAAGATAGGAAAAATCCTATTGGTTGATGAAATCAGCCAATAGGATTGAAGTTCAATCCTATTGGCTGATCCAATCAGCCAATAGGATTGAGCTTGCATTCTATTGGCTGTTCCAATCAGCCAAATCAGTTTTTTAAGGGGGGGATTGGGTGGGTTTTAGAGTAGGGTTGGGTGTGTGGGTGGTGGGTTTTAATGTTGGGGGTGGTATTGTACTTTTTTTTCAGGTTAAAGACCTGATTAGTTTGGGGCAATGCCCAGCAAAAAGCCCTTTTAAGGGTTATTTGTAATTTAGTGTAGGGTAGGGCATTTTTTTATTTTGGGGGGCATTTTTATTTTGTTAGGGGGATTAGATTAGGTGTAATTAGTTTAAAAATCTTGTAATTATTTCATTATTTTCTGTAATTTAGTGTTTTTTTGTACTTTGGATAATTGTATTTAATTTTATTTAATTGTAGTTAATTGTAGGTAATTAATTTAATTATAGTGTGGTGTTAGGTGTAATTCTAACTTAGGTTAGGTTTTATTTTACAGGTACTTTTGTATTTATTTTAACTAGGTAGTTATTAAATAGTTAATAACTATTTAATAACTATTGTAGCTAGTTAAAATAAATACAAAGTTGCCTGTAAAATAAAAATAAATCCTAAAATAGCTACAATGTAACTATTAGTTATATTGTAGCTATCTTAGGGTTTATTTTATAGGTAAGTATTTAGTAGGAATAATTTATTTAGATTTATTTAAATTATATTTAAGTTAGGGGGTGTTAGGGTTAGACTTAGGTTTAGGGGTTAATAAATTTAATATAGTGGCGGCGGTGTAGGGGGGGCAGATTAGGGGTGTTTAGACTCGGGGTACATGTTTGGGTGTTAGGTGTAGACATTACCATAGGAATCAATGGGAAATCGGGCAGCAGCGAACATAAGCTTTCGCTGCTTTCAGACTCCCATTGATTCCTATGGCATCCACCACCTCCAGGGCGGCGGATTGAAAACCAGGTACTCTGGGCCGGAATAGTGCTGAGCGTACCTGCTAGTTATTTGATAACTAGCAAAAGTAGTCAGATTGTGCCGAACTTGCATTCGGAACATCTGGAGTGACGTAAGCATCGATCTGTGTCGGACTGAGTCCGGCGGATCGTAAGTTACGTCACTAAATTCTACTTTTGACGGTCTGTGGGGTTTGATAACTAAGGCAAATCAGGCTCGCCACAAATACGCTGCGGAATTTCAGCATATTTGCGGTTGACGGCTTTATAAGTAGATGCCTTTACCTCAAAATTCTTAAGCTCAGAATAGTAAATGCTTATTGAACAGTTATCCTTCAGCTACTGTTCAGCTGCTGGTTGAAAAAAAGAAAAAAAAATAGCCAATCAGCAGTGCTGAGGTCATGCTTTGCTTTAATGTGATCTCATGAGATTTTACTGACATTTTGCAATAGGGAAATAGCATGACTGTGCCTGCACATGCCAGATGCACGCTCCTTCGTGGCTCCTGATTGGTAGCTGAAAATTAATTTACAATGGGATGTGGCAATTGAGGAAATTTGAGGTAAATTTCAGGGGATATTTTCTAGTCAGCTTTTTACAGCTATGCTGCATCACATTCAAGTGCTTCAAGATTTGGGTATCATGTCACTTTAAATTAGATCATTTAGTGGCAGATTTTTTTTTTTGTTTGGTTAATTATCTTCATCCACTGTCCTCCCTGTTTTAAAACCTCAGCAAAAATTTTAATAAATTGTGGAATATAAAGTCATCATTGAAAATCTTTATCTGGTCACAAATTAAAAACCAGGGTTTCATAGCACCTCCTAAAACAACGAGTGCCTCTTTTAATGATTTTTAAAACCATTAATTTATATGTCTCAGCTGTATGGCTGTTCCATATGTGTTGGTATAAATTTACATGCAACAGTGATCTGCATTACTACTTTTGGATTTTTATATGGCTGCAACATTTATTCTTACCTGATAAATTTCTTTCTTTCCCGATATGGTGAGTCCACGATTTCATCAAATACTAGTGGGGATATCTCTCCTGGCCAGCAGGAGGTGGCAAAGAGCACCACAGCAAAGCTGCTTAGTATCACTCCCCTACCCATAATCCCCAGTCATTTGACCGAAGGGAAATGGAAAAAAGAATAACACAAAGGTGTAGAGGTGCCTGAGGTTTAGTCAAAAATAGCCGTCTTAAATATAAGGGTGGGTTCGTGGACTCACCATATCCGGAAAGAAAGACATTTATCAGGTAAGCATACATTTCGTTTTCTTTCCTAAGATATGGTGAGCCCACAATGTCATCAATTACTAGTGGGAACCAATACCCAAGCTAGAGGACACAGATGACTACTGAGGGAAAACAAGACCGGCAGACCTATACAGAAGGCACCACCGCTTGCAGAACCTTCCTCCCAAAAGAGACCTCAGCCGAGGCAAAAGTATCAAAATTTATAAAACTTTGAAAAAGTGTGCAGAGAGGACCAAGTTGCAGCCTTGCAAATTTGCTCCAAAGAAGAGGAGACAGCCCTAGTAGAATGATCTGTAACTCTCTCAGGAGGCTGCTTTCCAGCATTATCATAAGCAAAACGAATCATACTTCTCAACCTAAAGGAAAGAGAAATAGCAGTAGCCCTTACGCTTTCCCGAGAAACAAACAAAAAGGGCAGAAGACTCCTTAGTCGCCTGTAAATAGAATTTTAAAGCATGCACTACATCCAAGTTGTGCAACAGACGCTCCTTATGAGAAGAAGGATTGGGACAGAGAGAAGGAACAACGATTTCCTGATTAATATTCCTAAACGAAACTACTTTAGGAAGAAAACCCAACCTAGTACGTAGGACCACCTTATCCGCATGAAAGATAAGGTAAGGAGAATCACACTGCAAAGCCGAGAGTTCCAAAACTCTCCTTGCATAAGAAATAGCAACAAGAAACAAAACCTTCCAAGATAACACTTTAATATCTATGGAATGCTTTGGCTCAAACGGAGCCTGCTGCAAAACCTTATGAACAAGGTTAAGACTCCAAGGAGGAGTAACCGACTTAAACACAGGCCTGATTCTGACCAAGGCCTGACAAAAAGATTGAACATCTGGCTCAACTGCCAAACGCTTATGCAACAGAAAAGATAAAGCATAAATCTGCCCTTTCAGAGTACTGACTGACAACCCCTTCTCCAGACCTTCTTGGAGAAAAGACAAAATTCTAGGAATCCTTATTCTACTCCAAGAGTAGCCCTTAGATTCACACCAATAAAGGTATTTACGTCATACCTTATGATAAATTTTCCGAGTAACTGGTTTACGAGCCTGGATTATGGTCTCAATGACCGACTCAGAAAAACCACGCTTTGACAAAATTAGTCTTTAGACCGCTGCTTCATAACTTGTGTTTCCGGTGAGCCTGAAGGCTTGGCAGAAACACGGGGCATCAAGCTCCATACGGAGCTTGATAAATATGCCCCCTGGAATGTGGATTGCAGATAGACAACAATCGTGAACTTCTGCCCATTGAATAATCCAAGCCACCTCCCTCATGGCTAAGGAACTCTAAATTCCTCCCTGGTGGTTGATGTAAGCCACTGAGGTGATATTGTCCGACTGAAATCTGATAAAGCGGGCTAAAGTCAACTGAGGCCAAGTTATCTGAGAATTGTAAATCGCTCTCAACTCCAAGA
The DNA here is from genome assembly GCF_027579735.1 of Bombina bombina. NCBI lineage: Eukaryota > Metazoa > Chordata > Amphibia > Anura > Bombinatoridae > Bombina > Bombina bombina. The sequence continues at coordinate 154,458,464 of NC_069509.1, forward strand.
TGTTTATGGGGAGAGCAGACTCCTCCCAAGTCCATAATCCCTGTGCTCTTAACAAGTCCCAGACCGCTCACCAACCTAGCAGGCTGGCATCCGTGGTCACGATCACCCAAGAAGGTCTCCGGAAACATGTGCCCTGAGACAGATGTTCCTGAGAAAACCACCATGGAAGAGAGTCTCTCATTGACATGTCTAGATCTATCCTCTGAGACAGATACAAATGGTTTCCGTTCCATTGCTTGAACATACATAATTGCAGAGCTCTCAAATGGAATCGAGCAAATGTAATGATGTCCATGGAAGCGACAATCAAACCAATCACCTCCATACATTGGGCTACTAATGGACAAACAGTAGACTGAAGAGAGAGTCAAGCAGAGAGAATTTTAGATTTCCTGACCTCCATCATAAAAATCTTCATAGATAGGGAATCTACACCACCCTTGTAGCTGGAACAAGGGAACTCTTTCCCAGATTCACTTTCCATCCGTGGGAACATAGAAAAGACAACAAGATCTCTGTATGAGAGCTTGCGTGTTGAAAAGATGGCGCCTGAACCAAAATTTCGTCTAAGTAAGGAGCCACTGCAATTCACCGGGACCTGATCACTGCCAAGAGAGCCCCCAAAACCTTAAAAAAATTATGGGAGCTGTAGCAAGGCCAAACGGAAGAGCCACAAACTGAAAATGTTTTTCTAGAAAAGCGAATTTCAGAAATTTGTGATGATCCCTTTGAATAGGGACATGGTTTTCATGAACGAAAATTACTTTGACATCCGCTTTAAATCTAATCTTCTTGTCTTGCGGTATAAAAGATCCTTTTCCACCCATAATAACAGATATTATTTCTGCCAGACCATGCCCAAACAAATTCTTACTCTTAAGTTCTTTTTAAAAACTGAAGACGGGTAGAAAGGAATCCCTGGTTTTTCCCATTCCTGTGCAATAATATCTGTTGCACGATTTTGAACAGGAAACACTTCCACAGAGGAAGAGACATCATAGAATCTATTAAGCTCACTAGCACCTAGATTTAGAGTTTTGTCGGTAAAAACCTGCATAGCTAATGCTGCTTTTTTTCCCTGCGCACCCTTAAGACAATTTGGTATTTAGAGTTGTCTGAGTGGCTGCGTTAGGCTCAGAAAAGGGTGCGTTGAGCCTAATTTAGCTCCACTTCAACCCTCAATACCAGCGTTGCTTATGGTAGCGGTAAGCTGGAAAAACGTGCTTGTGCACGATATTCCCATAGGAAACAATGGGGCAGTTTGGGCTGAAAAAAAACTAACACCTGCAAAAAAGCAGCGTTCAGCTCCTAACGCAGCCCCATTGTTTCCTATGGGGAAACACTCTCTAAGTCTGCACCTAACACCCTAACATGAACCCAGAGTCTAAACACCCCTAACCTTACACTTATTAACCCCTAATCTGCCGCCCCCGCTATCGCTGACACCTGCATTATATTATTAACCCCTTATCTGCCGCTCCGGACACCGCCGCAACCTACATTATGCCTATGAACCCCTAATCTACTGCCCCTAACATCACTGACCCCTATATTATATTTATTAACCACTAATCTGCCCCCCCCAATGTCGTCGCTACCTAACTACACTTATTAACCCCTAATCTGCCGACCGGACCTCGCCGCCACTATAATAAATGTATTAACCCCTAAACTGCCGCACTCCCGCCTCGCAAACACTATAATAAATAGTATTAACCCCTAATCTGCCCTCCCTAACATCGCCGCCACCTACCTACAATTATTAACCCCTAATCTCCCGCCCGCAACGTCGCCGCTACTATAATAAAGTTATTAACCCCTAAACCTAACTCTAATCCTAACACCCCCCTAACATAAATATAACTTAAATAAAACAAAATAATATTTCTAAAATTAATTAAATTAATCCTACGTAAAACTAAATACTTACCTATAAAATAAACCCTAATATAGCTACAATATAATTAATAATTACATTGTAGCTATTTTAGGATTTATATTTATTTTACAGGCAACTTTGTAAAATAAATATAAATCCTAAAATAGCTACAATGTAATTATTAATTATATTGTAGCTATCTTAGGGTTTATTTTATAGGTAAGTATTTAGTTTTAAATAGGATTAATTTAATTAATTTTAGGAATATTATTTCGTTTTATTTAAATTATATTTATGTTAGGGGTGGTGTTAGGGTTAGATTTAGGTTTAAGGGTTAATAACTTTATTATAGTAGCGGCGACATTGCGGGCGGGAGATTAGGGTTATTAATTGTAGGTAGGTGGCGGCGATGTTAGGGAGGGCAGATTAGGGGTTAATAAAATTTATATTATAGTGTTTGCGAGGCGGGAGTGTGGCGGTTTAGGGGTTAATACATTTATTATAGTGGCGGCGAGGTCTGGTCGGCAGATTAGGGGTTAATAAGTGTAGGTAAGGTAGCAGATTAGGGGTTAATAAATATAATATAGGGGTCGGCGATGTTAGGGGCAGCAGATTAGGGGTTCATAGGGATAATGTAGGTGGCAGCGGTGTCCGGTCGGCAGATTAGGGGTTAAAAATTTTTATTATAGTGGCGGCGATGTTGGGGGCCTCGGTTTAGGGGTTCATAGGTAGTTTATGGGTGTTAGTGTACTTTATAGCACAGTAGTTAAGAGCTTTATATTCACGCGTTAGCCCATAAAGCTTTTAACTACTGACTTTTTTGTCGGTAGGAGTCTTGTCGGTAGAGGGTCTACCACTCACTTCTTCCAAGACTCCAAATACGGGCGTTAGGCAGATCCCATAGAAAAGATAGGATAAGCAATTGGTGTAAGGGGATCTGCGGTAGCCTGGAGTCGCGGTAGGGAAGTGAGCGTTAGAACCTTTCCTGGCTGACTCTAACAGGCCCATTTATCAAGCTCCGTATGGAGCTTGAAGGGCCGTGTTTCTGGCGAGTCTTCAGACTCGCCAGAAACACAAGTTATGAAGCAGCGATCTAAAGACCGCTGCTTCATAACCCTGTCTGCCTGCTCTGAGCAGGCGGACAGGAACCGCCGGAAATCAACCCGATCGAATACGATCGGGTTGATTGACAGCTCCCTGCTGGCGGCCGATTGGCCGCGAGTCAGCAGGGGGCGGCGTTGCACCAGCAGCTCTTGTGAGCTGCTGGTGCAATGTTAAATGTGGAGAGCGTATTGCTCTCCGCATTTAGCGAGGTCTTGCGGACCTGATCCGCAGTGTCGGATCAGGTCCGCAAGCCCTTTGATAAATGGGCCCCCATATACCAGCGGGCAGTAAAAAGCAGCATTAGGACCCCTTAACGCTGCTTTTGACGGCTAACGCCAAACTCTAAATCTAGGTGTAGGTTTGTTAGGGTTAACCACAACAGGAGAGTCAGAATCATACAAAGTAGCCAATACCTCCTTTAATAAAACATGAAGGTGTTCAAGCTTAAACCTAAAGCTTACTTCTTCCACTTCAGACAAAAGATTAACACTGTCAGAATCAGAGATTTCACCCTCAGAAGGAACTGAGGTAACATCCTCCCTAGAGTTATGAGGAAGACCGACCTGTATAGTAGCTGCTGAAACAGACACCTTACTATCTATTAAATGTTTAGTTTTTCTCTTGCGTTTTCCTAAAACAGGAAAAGCAGATTAAGCTGCAGATACCGTGGAAGATATCTGTGCAGCGAAATCTGCAGGAAAATATACCCCACCAGGAGGTTGAGAGGAACTGCAGGGCATTGCATGTGATGTCATAGAGGCTTGGGACATTTGAGGAGAAGGCTGCGGTATTGCCTGAACAGCATCATCCTGAGAGACATTAGGCTCATAGGGCAATATTTTTTCTTTGCATAGTAGAGTTCTAGCTAAACAAGTAGTACAAAATTACAAAGGAGAAACAATTTGCGCCTCTAAACACAATAAACATTTATTAAAAACAATATCATCATTATCCATGTCCATAGCTTAGAAAATTAGTCCCAGGAAAAAAAGGAAAACATTAATTTGAATAAAGGACAAATGTCACTTTAAGAGAGACCTAAAAACTAAAACGTGAGAACCTCTACACATCAGCAGCGCTGAGGTGCCTATCGCAATTCCTGGAGACTTGAAGAGGACACGGAGATCAACATGCAACTGCCCATACACTGAGACAGACTGCAGAAACAACACAGAGACGCCAATCTGTTCTGTATAACGGAAACACAAGGATCACATGACCAGCACATCCAGAAAAGCACTGACAAGAAAAAAGCGCGCAATCCGAAAAAGACATAGCAACAACTGTTACTAACATAAACAAAACATTTGCCGATAAACACAGTGCAATCCCCAAATCACATAGTGCCTGCATACTGCCTATCAAATCCTTTTTAAAGGATTACTAAATCACATAAAGAAAACTGCAGAACATAGTGAATCCTCTAAAGAACAAAGTCTCCAATACCTAGAAGACAAAAAAGTACTTACTTGCAGTCTAGCTGTCCGGCAGGAAGACAGCTCACAAGGCTTGAAAGGACACAAACTCCTTTCTGGAAAAAAGAAAGAACAGAATAACCAACTCTGGCTTTCTATACTTTGGCCAGCAATATGTTAGGAAACAAAGTAAGCAGCACCTTAAAACTTCTGAACTGCTTAAAAGCCACCACTATTCTGCAGCAGAGATTAACGTGGACTACAGCTATACCCAAATCCTTGCTTGCAGGGAAAACTATCCCAAAAAAGGATTACATTTTTTAAGACACCAAACTTCACCTCCTCCATTGACAGAGGCAATGTGGCATATGTATCAAGCTCCGTATGGAGCTTGATGCCCCGTGTTTCTGGCGAGCCTGCAGGCTTGCCAGAAACAGCAGTTATGAAGCAGCGGTCACAAAGACCGCTGCTCCATAACCTGTCCGCCTGCTCAGAGCAGGCGGACAGACATCACCGGAAATCAACCCGATCGAGTACGATTGAGTTGATTGACACCCTCTGCTGGCGGCCCTTTGGCCGCAAGTCTGCAGGGGGCGGCGTTGCACCAGCAGCTCTTGTGAGCTGCTGGTGCAATGCTGAATATGGCGAGCGCATTGCTCGCCGTATTCAGCGAGGTCTGGCGGACCTGATTCGCACTGTCGTATCAGGTCCGCCAGACCTTGATAAATAGGGGCCAAAGAGAATGACTGGGGATTATGGGTAGGGGAGTGATACTTAACAGCTTTGCTGTGGTGCTCTGTGCCGTCTCCTGCTGGCCAGGAGAGATATTTCTACTAGTAATTGATGATGTTGTGGACTCACTATATCTTAGAAAAGAAAACTATTAAAGGTCATTAATTGTAGCAGAAACTGAGCACTGTGTTTCTGTATGCAAAATATATATTTTAATATTGTTTTTTTATTCTATTTTGATTGTTTTGCAGTTCAGAAACATATCCTTTAAAAAGCTTCTTGTTTATCAGATCTGTGGTGTGGGCAATTAGTAGTGATGGAAAAAATGTAGAATGTTGCAGAGTAAATATTCTGAATTACGTATGATGCACTCCAGCCTCTTTAAGCCTGTGTTATCTTGGAGCATCTTTCTACATGTGGGACTGGATTTACTTATTTTTGTAATTTTGACTTTACTGTCCCTTTAAACATCTTTTTTGTAACAAATTACCCATAATGATTATGATTTTCCTTTTCTTCTCTACAGCTCTTATTGGCTTCTCAGTTGGCTTTTTAAAAGCCAAGCCCATACAGATACATCTAACCAGCTTTTAAAAAAACACAATTATGATGGCTATCGTAACCTTTGTGAAAACAACGACCATCAAATCCTTACACCTGAGATGACACATATTGAACGTCATATTGAAATGCAACCTCTGAAAGCTAATGAGAAGAATTTAAGCCTTGACACAAATGAAGATGACAAACAAGAAGATGATCTTAATTCATTGGACTTGACCATCAACAAAATGTTTGCTGATATTTTAGAAAATAGTGCATGTAAAACCGAATCAAACTTGATGATGATGATGAAAAAGTTGGAATATTACAAAAATGAAAATGTAAATCTGGATGGTTTCTCTTTCTTTCCAGATAATCTTCATGAAGATTTCTGTGGGTCAGAGTCTAAAAATGATAAATCATGGCAAACACATGAAATAAATGATGGCTACAAGCTTTTTTCCCCTGATGAATGGTCTAAAAGCCAACAATCCTACACTCAGAAAGCTGAAGTTATCCATAGCTTTTCAGAAGATCTATCTATGACGAACACATTTGTTGATTCAGACTATAGTAGATTTGATAGTGCTATAGCAAGTTCTGAAAATAAGATTACTTGTATTAATAATATGACAGACAGTGACTCTGCTATGTCGGTGTGCTCTGAGGAATACCCCAGTAAAGGGAATACTAGCTCTCTACCTTGGTACCCAAAGAATAACTCTTTCTACAAAACAAATTCATGTCTATCTTTAAAAGAGAACATTGGTTTTCAAGTTATTTGTAACAACAACGAAAATGACATTAAAATACAATATAAAGAACTGGGAAGCTATCCCACTTTTACACATAACACATTCCAATATCAAAGTTTTTCCAAAGTGATTCAACAGGGGAAGGAATGTGTTGATGACCCAGTTAAAATCACTGACTACAATATGCAGGAACCAGGTTATAAGTCTTTTGAAAGTCTTATAACCCAAAATAGAGAAAGTTCCGAGGTAGAAAACTGTAATCAACCAATAGAGTTGCATTGGAATGAATCTTGTGACAGTTGCATGGAGAATCTTAGGGCAGAATTTAATAGTTCAGATAATAAAATAAACCGTGAGAATGATACTCAACATGAACTTTACTCCGGTTTTCTAAAAACGGAAAGTTGTTTAGATAATGGCTGTAAAAGTTTAACAATGGAAAAAAGTCATCCATCTAAAGACTCGTCCAACCCAAACAATAATGACATCAGAGAATCCAATATTAAAAAAAGTTCAGCAATAAAATTACAAGATCAAGACATCACAGATAATTCTTTTGCACTAACATTTGATATTGCTGAACATATGAGGAATTTAGAAGATACCAAAGGTATAAATCATTTTGATAAAATAAGTTCCAAAAACTCGAAAATGGATGCTATAGTTGAGGGATCATTTTCTGGCTGTCCTGTTGGCAATAAACCTAGTTTATCAAAAGCTTTGCTAGCTTCAATTCAAAGTGAACTCTATTTTGATGATTATCCCAATGCATTGAAATTTGAGAACATGTCATATTTTCCTCTGTATCAGCCAGAGACTATTGTCTTGCTACGTGACATAGAAACCAATTCAAGCGAAGCAAAGAACCATTCAATTATGGAACATAAAAGTCCTGACGAAGATGACAATTTATATATGACGGTTACTTTGTTACAATCACCTCTTGTATAGATATTACCTGCAAAACATGAATATTTAAGTAATATAGTTAGACATTAATACGGTGACTTGAATATGGTAACTGCAATTTATGTACCTGATATTTATTAATCTAAGACCAGGCACTTGATCGCATGGAGGCTTGGACAAGCAGTTATTAAAGGGATATTGTAAAATTTCTTGGATGCATATGAAGCAGCAGACTATGTATATGTGTGTGGGTATATATATATATAATTATTTGATTTGTGTCTGACGAAGGGGGTGAAATCCCGAAACGTTACATATTAAAGATGACGATCTACAAATTCCTAGTGAGTGCTTCCCTGAGTTTGAACTTGTATAGTATTGGGAGATTACCAATGGCACTACTTGAGTACAATAGACCTTTGTATCCTATATTTAGCCAACAGATACGGCTAGGTATGGGTGCTGTGTATATGTCGCTTTAATACAAGAAAGAAGAGAAAGAATACACTTTCTCTTTTCAAAGACCTGGGAGTGCTATAAGTGTATTCTTTCTCTTCTTTCATGTATCTGAGTTTGAACTTGCCTGCTGAGTATCATGAGTGCGGGGCTTGGTCAAGCAGTTACTAAAGGGATATTGTAAACCTTATTTGATGCATACAAAACAGCAGACTATATACAGTATATGTGTGTGTATATGCAGTAAATATAATTATTTGTGTCTAAGGAAGGGGGTGAAACCCCAAAATGTTACACATTAAAGGTGACGATCTACAAAATCCTGGTAAGTGCTTCCCTGAGTTTGAACTTGCATATGAAATTTGGAAGCACCCTTGGCTATTGCCTGCTGAGTATCATGTGTGCCGACCTTGGACTATTCTTTATATATATATATATGTATGTATATGTATATATTTATATATATTTATTTATATGTCTATATATAAAGGTAATAGAAGACAGCACTCGCTGGGCTTAAGGATAAGCAATAGAAGCAATAGAAGCTATATATATATATATATATATATATATATATATATATATATATATATATATACACACATATATACATAGTATATATATAAAATTATACAGCTTGGGCAATGAGGAATCTAATGTCCCCACAATGTTAGATCATACTTGTCTCATATATGGTGCAGGCATCCCCACATGATAACCGATTGATCTGTAGAACCTACCCCCTCAAAATTGTCACATCCCCCTTCAAAATAAATCCTGCTACCCTAGACAGAGAGCTAGTTTTCTTAGGTTTAAAATACATTTCTGACAATCATGAACATGAAATGAAAGTAATTTTTTGTAGTAATATGTTCACTATATTGTGAGTACAAATACCTAAAAGGGGCATAAAATCCTTAATTTTTCTTCCTTGATTCAGACAGAGCATACAATGTTATTCTTTGCTGTAGCGATATCTAGATAGGCACGTCTGGAGCAGTACATAACAGGAAACACTGCTGCCACCTACTGTATACCATAGTTATAAAACTATCATTCCAGTCACATGCACACTCCTACACCTACTTATTTCAGGTACTTTTACACTTCATCTCAATCATGAAAGAAAATTTTAGGTTTACGTTCCTTTAAATAATGGGATGTGTCGAGTTTTGGAAAGTAAAAAAAATACAATTTCTGAACGTTTGAAGTCTCATTATTAAAGGGCCACTGTAAGTAAATATTTTCTATGCCTGTTACTAACTAACTACCCCAAATACGGTTTTTATCAATAGCATTTCATTAACATATCTCTACCGTGTATCAGAAATCTTGTCTGCAAATTTAATTGTTTTCCAAACCCACTCCGTGGGTATCCTTTGCTCTGTACCAATCCGTTTACAATACCTAGGTTTCAAAATGGCGCTTTAAACACAAAGTTATTGGTTTAAGTATTTTGAACATGCAGTGCTGAAAATAGTGGGCAGGATAACGTGACATCATCGGCAAATAAAATATATAACTTTTAGAACGTTATGAAACTTCGTTTTGGAGAAAATATAGGTCAGAAGGTTTTAATTAATGTTTATTAATTTTAATATGTTAGTTGTTTAGCTTAAAAATTATAACAGAAAGTAATCCTTTAAGCAATTTGCTAAGCTTAGTATAGTATTTGTTTTTTAGCTTTTTGGTATAATTGTGCACACCAGATTTCCAATTTATCTAATTTTTCAAGTGGAGGTTTCTACATTATTTTAGCATCTAGGTTTTATTTATTTATTTATTTTACAAAGTGTCAAAATAATTATACACATTTTCCAACAATGTTATACAGTACACAGTAATGTAAAATTAGTTGAATTCAATGCTCCAAAAAAACATACAATTTAAAGTAATTAACTGTTGGTTGCTAGAGAGGGCTACAATGCACTGTGTAACCACTGGGTTTAAAGAAAATATAAACTAATAATTTTCTTTGTTGAATATATACATAGGGTAAATTAGAATATGTTAGTAATTAAAATGGATGTTCATATGGTTAATACAACTAGTTTCTTTCCTAAGATATGGTGAGTCCACAACGTTGTCAATTACTTTTGGGAATATCACTCCTGGCCATCAGGAGAAGGCAAAGAGCACCACAGCAAAGCTGTTAAGTATCACTCCCCTTCCCACAAACTCCAGTCATTCTCTTTGCCTTTCTCAATGGAGGAGGTGAAGATTTGGTGTCTGAAGAAAATTAGATTTCTTATGCTACAAACAAGATTTTTTGGGTCTAGCCGTACTCCACGTTAATCTCTTCAATAGGGTAGTGGTGGCTTTAAAGCAGTTAGGAACTTGTGAAATAGGCCTTGCTGCATTCTCCTAACATATTTGCTGCCCATGGTATAGAAAGCCAGGGTAGGTTTACTCTGTTCTTTCTTTTTTCTACAGGTCTCTGTGAGGAGTGGCGTCCTCTCACACCATGTAAGATGTCTTCCTGCCGGACGGCCAGACTGCAGGTAAGTGCCTTTTGTCTTCTAGGTATGGGAGACTGTGCACTTCATAAGGTGAGCTGTAGCACTATATGGGACATATGTATCCTTTATAACCCCTTAATGACCACAGCCCTTTTCCATTTTCTGTCCATTTGGGACCAAGGCTATTTTTACATTTTTGCGGTGTTTGTGTTTAGCTGTAATTTTCCTCTTACTCATTTACTGTACCCACACATATTATATACCGTTTTTCTCGCCAATTAAATGGACTTTCTAAAGATAACATTATTTTCATCATATCTTATAATATACTATAAAAAAAATTAAAAAATATAAGGAAAAAATTAAAAAAACAAACTTTTTCTTATTTTGACCCACAAAAATCTGTTACACATCTACAACCAACAAAAAACACCCATGCTAAATAGTTTCTAAATTTTGTTCTGAGTTTAGAAGTACCCAATGTTTACATCTTCTTTGCTTTTTTTGCAAGTTATAGGGCAATAAATACAAGTAGCACTTTGCTATTTCCAAACCACTTTTTTTCCAAAATTAGCGCTAGTTACATTGGAACACTGATATCTTTCAGGAATCCCTGAATATCCCTTGACATGTATATATTTATTTTTAGAAGACATCCCAAAGTATTGATCTAGGCCCATTTTGGTATATTTCATGCCACCATTTCACCGCCAAATGAGATCAAATAAAAAAAATTGTTCACTTTTTCACAAACTTTAGGTTTCTCACTGAAATTATTTACAAACAGCTTGTGCAATTATGTCACAAATGGTTGTAAATGCTTCTCTGGGGTCCTCTTTGTTCAGAAATAGCAGACATTTATAGATTTGGCATTTCTTTTTGGTAATTAGAAGGCCGCTAAATGCCGCTGCACACCACACTTGTATTATGCCCAGCAGTGAAGAGGTTAATTAGGTAGCCTGTAGGGTTAATTTTAGCTTTAGTGTAGTGTAGTAGACAACCAAAAGTATTGATCTAAGCCCATTTTGGTATATTTTATGCCACAATTTCACTGCCAAATGCTATCAAATAACAAAAATCGTTTTTATTTATTTACAAACAACTTGTGAAATTATGGCATAAATGGTTGGCTTCTTTGGGATCCCCTTTGTTCAGAAATAATAGACATATATGGCTTTGGCGTTGCTTTTTTGTAATTAGAAGGCCGCTAAATGCCAGTGCGCACCACACGTGTATTATGCCCAGCAGTGAAGGGATTGAATAGGGAGCATGTAGGGAGCTTCTAGGGTTAATTTTAGCGTAGTGTAGTAGACAACCCCAAGTATTGATCAAGGCCCATCTTGGTATATTTCATGCCACCATTTCACCGCCAAATTTGATCAAATTTAAAAAAAACGTACATTTTTCACAATTTTAGGTTTCTCACTGAAATTATTTACAAACAGCTTGTGCAATTATGGCACAAGTAGTTGTAAATGCTTCTCTGGGGTCCCCTTTGTTCAGAAATAACAGACATATATGGCTTTGGTGTTGCTTTTTGGTAATTATAAGGCCGCTAAATGCCGCTATGCACCACACATGTATTATACCCAGCAGTGAAGGGGTTAATTAGGGAGCTTGTAGGGTTAATTTTAGCTTTAGTGTAGTGTAGTAGACAACCCAAAGTATTGATCTAGGCCCATTTTGGTATATTTCATGCCACCATTTCACCGTCAAATGCGATCAAATAAAAAAAAATGTTCCCTTTTCACTAACTTTTTCTCAAATTTTAGGTTTCTCACTGAAATTATTTAAAAACAGCAATTATGGCATAAATGGTTATAAATGCTTCTCTGGGATCCCCTTTGTTCAGAAATAGCAGACATATATGGCTTTGGCGTTGCTTTTTGGTAATTAGAAGGCCGCTAAATGCCGCTGCGCTTCACACGTGTATTATGGCTAGCAATGAAGGAGTTAATTAGGGAGCTTGCAGGGCTAATTTTAGCTTTAGTGTAGAGATCAGCCTCCCACCTGACACATCACACCCCCTGATCCCTCCCAAACAGCTCTCTTCCCTCCCCCACCTCACAATTGTCCCCGCCATCTTAAGTACTGGCAGAAAGTCTGCCAGTACTAAAATAAAAGGTATCTTTTATATATTTTTTATTTTTTTTAGCATATTTACATATGCTGCTGTGTAGGATCCCCCCCCCCCCTTAGTCTGTCCCAGTTTGAGATCAAATATACTTTTCTTTAATTTTTTTTTTATTATTATTTATTAACTATTTTCTGTAGTGTAGCTACTCCCCCTCAACACCCAACCCCCCACCCTCTCTCAGATTGCTAAAATTTAAAAAAAAAAATTTTTAAGTTTTCAAAAAGGTTTATTGAAGTTGTTATTAATACAAATGAGAAAAAGGAAAAAATATAAATTAACAATGTGAAGGCACAAACTGCCCCCGTTACAGGAAAAACTTGCATAGTTAGTTGCTAAATTTTTTTATTCCCACCCTCTCTCCCACCGAGTCCCACCTTAGATTTGTTCCATAGTGAAGGGTTCCCACCCACCCACGCGCGCACCCACCCTCGTGCACGCACGCTCGCACGCAATCCTGCCCCCCTCCTCTACTGATGGCCGCCCACCCGCCTCCCTGGATCAGCTCCCACCCACCAACGAACACGGCCATTGATGACCGATGCAGAGAGGGCCACAGAGTGGCTCTCTCTGCATCGGACTGCTCAAAACTGTTATTGCAGGATGCCTCAATAGAGGCATCACTGCAATAACATGAAAATGGCTGGAAGGGATCAGGATCGCTTACACTGCTTTCAAAGACCAACGACGTATGGGGTACGTCCTTGGTCGTTAACTGCATTTTTTTGCAGGATGTAGCCCATACGACGTTGGTCGTTAAGGGGATAAGGATATTGACAGGCAGAGAGCAGGCACTTAGGGGTATATTTATCAATGTGCGTGAGGACATGATACGATGTAGCATATAATGTCCGCTGCACATTGCGGCACATCGATAAATGCCGACAGCATACGCTGTCTGCATATATCATTGCACCAGCAGTTCTTGTGAACTGCTGGTGCAATGCCGCCCCCTGCAGATTTGTGGCCAATCGGCCGCTAGCAGGGGGTGTCAATCAACCCGGATGGTTTGATTTCTGTCCACCGCCTCAGAGCAGGCGAACAAGTTATGGAGCAGCGGAACAGGGGGCCCAAGCTCCATACGGAGCGGTAAATATGCCCGTTAGAGTGTGACTGGAGACCAGGGGTTATTACTTTTATTGACCTTAAAGTATAAGCTTTTATTTCTTGTGGGTTCCGCTAAGCAAGCTACTAGTTATAGCACACTTCATGCTTATGGTTTGTTTAAACTGCATAATATTTTCTCTGCTATGAGGATAATCCGTCTCATACTGAGGACAGATACTTTTCTCTTCTAAGAGGGTTTCCTTGAGGAAACCAGTGAAGCAGAAAGACCTGATCGAGCCGAGATCGCCTCCCCTTTTGTCAAAGTGTTAAAAATGTTCTGTCTAAATGGGTCAGATTTTTGCAGTAGTTTAGACTGTATAGTTTCCACAGTTAAGTGGTAGTGCTGTCGTTGTGGAAGTTATTTTTAAACACTGTTGTTTATGGGCTTAATACTTTTTGCGAACATCCTTAGAAAGCTGATCAATGCAGGGCCGCCTAGGTGAATTCTACTTCCTACTGGGACTATTGGTCTTCCGCCATTACTGAGATTTTGGCGGGAAGAGACACTAATTTATTTATTTTTTTAGAAGGGAAGTAGAAGCGCACACTTGTATGCGGTGCAGTTTCTCGTCGGCGGGTCACGTGACTCGTCTCTCCGCTTTAGTTTCAGTCTTGCATAGTTGTCAGCTAGCAGAGTGGCGTCTCCTATGATGTTTTTATTTCAGCTCCGATCGGCAGGAGAACTGCTGTGATCCCTAGGCATTTTAAAGTCACAGTATGCAAAAATGCAAGATGATCTTTTACAATTTAATTTAACTACTTCAGTTAGGCTGAGGTGTTAGCATAATTGTCTGTTTTTCTAGCTTAATGCAATTTATTTTCTCAGAAGCCCTATCAGTGTTTTTAAAAGTACCAAGTACATAACATATTTGCATATTTACATATTTCAATGTTAAAATATAAGTTTTTCTTTCTCAATTCATGTTGCATTAAGAACATCTCTGTGCGTTGTATTTATGTTATGGATTAAGCACACATTGTTGCCTATATGCAATTCTGTGCTGCTTGCTTAGCTACAACTTTCTCATGTAGAGATAGGTAATTGCCAGCTGAACCCTATGGGCTCCATGTACTAAATGGCGGGCGGACAGCTTCTCAACTCGCGAAGCTGTCCGCCCGCCCGCCTTCGATACACACGGGCAGCGGATCTGTTGAGCCGCTTGCCCGTATGTATCATTACACACTCATCGAAAGTGTGTAATGCCCGCCCCTTCAATCGCGCGACCAATCACGCGACTGAAGGGGCTGTCAATCACCGAGAGCGAGCGTGCTCTCTGTGATTTTGCCTCGCCACCTTAGAGGTGGCGTAGGAAGCAGCAGTCTAATGACCGCTGCTTCTTACATTGCGGGAAGCAGGCTCGCATATGCGAACCTGCCCCGCAAAGGCTCCGGAGCAGCTTTCGCTGCTTCGTACATGGAGCCCTATGTCTCTCAGGTTGATGCTGTTCAGGCAATCCCACAGCTTCCTCCTTAAACGTCCCAAGCCTCAATGGCGTCACATGCAGTGCCCTGCAGTTCCTCTCAATCTCCTGGAGGAGTTTATTTGCCGGCAGAAATTGCTGCACAGGTATCTTCAGTAGTATCTGCGGCATTGTCTGCCTTTCCTATGCTAAAGGGAAAACGCAAGAGGAAAATTAGAGATTCAGATAGTAAGTTTTCAGCTCCGCCTTCGGCTACTCGGATAGTCTTCCTCATAAGTCTGATGAGACTATCTCGGTAGCCTCTGATGGTGATATCTCAGTTTAGTACAGTATAATTCCTTCATCTGATGCTGACGTAGTAACCTTCAGGTTTAATACAGGTTAGGATGTGGGTGGTACCCGTGGGCTAACTGCATAAGAAAATACTTTACTCAAAAAATATTATTAATAACAAGAAAAATCAAAATTATTCTTGCTAGAAAAAATAAATAAGTATGTGGGGGTCGATCCGATAAAAATAGTCGCCTGCAAAAGTCGGCGACGCCAATATTTGCGCGGGTTTGGTATCACATATACGGCGTAACCTAGAAGTTACGCGCGTATATTTCTGCCGTCGCCCGTAGTTTTTTGGGCCATAGGCAGGTATACCAAACCAGCGCACTTTGGTATCCAATATACAGCGTAGGGACTTACTCCATTTTCACCTCGCCACAAAAAGCAGCCGTAAGAAGCCTTACGCTGAGTATTGGAGCCCCGTAACTCTCTAAACTAGCTGCTAAATAAAACCTAACACATAACGCATGCACAATGTCTATCTAACTGTCAACCGCAATCTGCTAAATAAAACCTAACACCTAACGCATGCGCAATGTCTATCTACCTGTCAACCGCGATCTGCTAAATAAAACCTAACACCTAACGCATGCGCAATGTCTATCTCCCTGTCAACCGCGATCCCCCGCCGCAATCCCTAATAAAGTATTTAACCCCTAAACCGCCGCTCACGGACCCCACCGCCATCTACATAAACTAACCCCCTACTGTGAGCCCCTAAAACCGCCACCATCTAACTGATCTATCCCCTAATGTGAACCCCTTACACCGCCGCCATCTACCTTATCTATCCCCTAATCTGACCCCTTACACCGCCGCCACCTATATAAAAAATATTAACCCCTAATCTAATCCCCCTATACCGCCGCCAGCTATGTTAATATTATTAACCCCTAATCTAATCCCCCTAAAATAATTATCTCTATTACCAGCCCTTAAAAGGGCCTTTTGCGGGGCTTTGCCCCAAAGTAAACAGCTCTTTTGCCCTATAACCTGCCCTCCCTACACCGCCGCCACCTATATTAATAGTATTAACCCCTAATGTAAGCCCCTTACACCGCCGCCATCTATATTAAAATTATTAACCCCTAATTTAATCTACCTACCCCGCTGCCAGCTATATTATCTATATTAACCCTAAGTATATTATAGTTAATATAGTTATTACATTATATATATTAACTATATTAACCCTAATTATATTAGGGTTAATATAGTTAATATAGTTACTATAGTATTTATATAAACTATATTAACTCTATCTAACCCTAACACCCCTAACTAAATTCTTATTAAATAAATCTAATTCATATTATAAACTAAAATATTCCTATTTAAATCTAAATACTTACCTATAAAATAAACTCTAAGGCCTAGATTTGGAGTTTGTCGGTAGCCGTGAAAACCAGCGTTAGAGGCTCCTAACGCTGGTTTTAGGCTACCTCCGGTATTTGGAGTCATTAAAAAAAGGGTCTAACGCTCACTTTTCAGCCGCAACGTTTCCATATTGCAGATCCCCTTACGTAAATTGCGTATCCTATCTTTTCAATGGGATTTTTCTAACTCCGGTATTTAGAGTCGTGTCTGAAGTGAGCGTTAGAATTCTAACGACAAAACTCCAGCCGCAGAAAAAAGTCAGTAGTTAAGAGCTTTCTGGGCTAACGCCGGTTCATAAAGCTCTTAACTACTGTACTCTAAAACACCCATAAACTACCTATGTACCCCTAAACCGAGGTCCCCCCACATCGCCGCCACTCGATTAAATTTTTTTAACCCCTAATCTGCCGACCGCCACCTACGTTATACTTATGTACCCCTAATCTGCTGCCCCTAACACCACCGACCCCTATATTATATTTATTAACCCCTAACCTGCCCCCCACAAAGTCGCAGCCAGCTACCTACAATAATTAACCCCTAATCTGCCGACCACAAAGCGCCACCACCTACGTTATACTTATGTACCCCTAATCTGCTGCCCCTAACACCGCCGACCCCTATATTATATTTATTAACCCCTAATCTGCCCCCCTCAACGTCGCCTCCACCTGCCTACACTTATTAACCCCTAATCTGCCGAGCGGACCGTACCGCACCGCTATTATTATAAAGTTATTAACCCCTAATCCGCCTCACTAACCCTATAATAAATAGTATTAACCCCTAATCTGCCCTCCCTAACATCGCCGACACCTAACTTCAAACATTAACCCCTAATCTGCCGACTGGAGCTCACCGCTATTCTAATAAATGTATTAACCCCTAAAGCTAAGTCTAACCCTAACACTAACACCCCCTAAATTAAATATAATTTTAATCTAACGAAATTAATTAACTCTTATTAAATAAATTATTCCTATTTAAAGCTA
The DNA here is from genome assembly GCF_027579735.1 of Bombina bombina. NCBI lineage: Eukaryota > Metazoa > Chordata > Amphibia > Anura > Bombinatoridae > Bombina > Bombina bombina. Next base: position 154,476,080 of record NC_069509.1, read on the forward strand.
AATACTTACCTGTAAAATAAATCCTAATATAGCTACAATATAAATTATAATTATATTATAGCTATTTTAGGATTAATATTTATTTTACAGGTAACTTTGTATTTATTTTAACCAGGTACAATAGCTATTAAATATTTAATAGCTAAACTATTTAATAGCTAAAATAGTTAAAATAACACTACACTATCGGATTGAACTTGATTCTGATTGGCTGATTCCATCAGCCAATCAGAATATTCCTACCTTAATTCCGATTGGCTGATAGAATCCTATCAGCCAATCGGAATTCGAGGGACGCCATCTTGGATGACGTCATTTAAAGGAACCGTCATTCGGCTAGTAGGCGTCGGGAGAAGAGGATGTTCCTCGTCGGATGGAAGATGATGGCTCCCGAAGAAAGAAGATTGAAGATGCCGTTGATAGAAGACTTCATCCGGGTCATGGACCTCTTCAGCTCCCGCTTGGATGAAGACTTCAGCCGGATCATGGACCTCTTCAGCTCCCGCTTGGATGATGACTTCAGCCGGATCATGGACCTCTTCAGCCCCCCGCTTGGGCTTGGATCAGGACATCGGAGGAGCTCTTCTGGATCGATCGGTGAACCTGGTATGGTGAAGATAAGGTAGGAAGATCTTCAGGGGCTTAGTGTTAGGTTTATTTAAGGGGGGTTTGGGTTAGATTAGGGGTATGTGGGTGGTGGGTTGTAATGTTGGGGGGGGTATTGTATGTTTTTTTTTACAGGCAAAAGAGCTGAACTTCTTGGGGCTTGCCCCGCAAAGGGCCCTGTTCAGGGCTGGTAAGGTAAAAGAGCTTTGAACTTTAGTAATTTAGAATAGGGTAGGGCATTTTTTTATTTTGGGGGGCTTTGTTATTTTATTAGGGGGCTTAGAGTAGGTGTAATTAGTTTAAAATTGTTGTAATATTTTTCTTATGTTTGTAAATATTTTTTTATTTTTTGTAACTTAGTTCTTTTTTATTTTTTGTACTTTAGATAGTTTCATTGTAGTTATTTCTAGGTATTGTATTTAATTTATTTATTGCTAGTGTAGTGTTAGGTTTAATTGTAGATAATTATAGGTATTTTATTTAATTAAAATATTGATAGTGTAGTGTTAGGTTTAATTGCAACTTAGGTTAGGATTTATTTTACAGGTAATTTTGTAATTATTTTAACTATTTTAGCTATTAAATAGTTCTTAACTATTTAATAGCTATTGTACCTGGTTAAAATAAATACAAAGTTACCTGTAAAATAAATATTAATCCTAAAATAGCTATAATATAATTATAATTTATATTGTAGCTATATTAGGATTTATTTTACAGGTAAGTATTTATCTTTAAATAGGAATAATTTATTTAATAAGAGTTAATTAATTTTGTTAGATTAAAATTATATTTAACTTAGGGGGGTGTTAGTGTTAGGGTTAGACTTAGCTTTAGGGGTTAATACATTTATTAGAATAGCGGTGAGCTCCAGTCGGCAGATTAGGGGTTAATAATTGAAGTTAGGTGTCGGCGATGTTAGGGAGGGCAGATTAGGGGTTAATACTATCTCTTACAGGGTTAGTGAGGCGGATTAGGGGTTAATAACTTTATTATGATAGCGGTGCGGTCGGCAGATTAGGGGTTAATAAGTGTAGGCAGGTGGAGGCGACGTTGTGGGGGGCAGATTAGGGGTTAATAAATATAATATAGGGGTCGGCGGTGTTAGGGGCAGCAGATTAGGGGTACATAAGGATAATGTAAGTAGCGGCGGTTTACGGAGCGGCAGATTAGGGGTTAAAAATAATATGCAGGGGTCAGCGATAGCGGGGGCGGCAGATTAGGGGTTAATAAGTGTAAAAATCAAAAGAAAGAGAACAGCACTCCATGAGATAGAACAGAAGCTGGAATAACTTCCATGCATGTTCATTTTTATTAAATTCCTCAGGGTGCACGTTCTTTTTGCACACTATGTCCCTTCGCAGAGAAAAAATATCCTGAAGCATATCAGTCTGACCCTGCCCAATGACAGTCCAGTGCTGAAATACCAGGCAATTCTTCTCTGAACAAGGGAAGCAACAACCCCAGACGATCGTTTCGGCCTCCTATGGGCCTCGTCAGTGAAGTGCAGTTGTATCTCTCTAAGGGCAAGTGTGCATGGAGTCCACGTCTGGTTTCCCCATTACTCTTAGGGTGACCCAAGAATAATTTGCATAAAAATCGAAAGAGAGAGAACAGCACTCCATGAGATAGAACAGAAGCTGGAATAACTTCCATGCATGTTCATTTTTATTAAATTCCTCAGGGTGCACGTTCTTTTTGCACACTATGCCCCTTCACAGAGAAAAAATATCCTGAAGCATATCAGTCTGACCCTGCCCAATGACAGTCCAGCGCCGAAATACCAGGCAATTCTTCTCTGAACAAGGGAAGCAACAACCCCAGACGATCGTTTCGGCCTCCTATGGGATCGTCTGGGGTTGTTGCTTCCCTTGTTCAGAGAAGAATTGCCTGGTATTTCAGCGCTGGACTGTCATTGGGCAGGGTCAGACTGATATGCTTCAGGATATTTTTTCTGTGTGAAGGGGCATAGTTTGCAAAAAGAACTGGCACCCTGAGGAATTCAATAAAAATGAACATGCATGGAAGTTATTCCAGCTTCTGTTCTATCTCATGGAGTGCTGTTCTCTCTCTTTGACTTTTTATGCAAATTATTCTTGGGTCACCCTAAGAGTAATGGGGAAACCAGACGTGGACTCCATGCACACTTGCCCTTAGAGAGATACAACTGCACCTCACTGATGAGGCCCATAGGAGGCTGAAACGATTGTCTGGGGTTGTTGCTTCCCTTGTTCAGAGAAGAATTGCCTGGTATTTCGGTGCTGGACTGTCATTGGGCAGGGTCAGACTGATATGCTTCAGGATATTTTTTCTCTGTGAAGGGGCGTAGTGTGCAAAAAGAACTGGCACCCTGAGGAATTCAATAAAAATGAACATGCATGGAAGTTATTCCAGCTTCTGTTCTATCGCATGGAGTGCTGTTCTCTCTCTTTGACTTTTTATGTTAATAAGTGTAAGGCTAGGGGTGTTTAGACTCGGGGTACATGTTAGGGTGTTAGGTGCAGACGTAGGAAGTGTTTCCCTATAGCAAACAATGGGGCTGCGTTAGGAGCTGAACGCGGCTTTTTTGCAGGTGTTGGGTTTTTTTTCAGCTCAAACAGCCCCATTGTTTCCTATGGGGGAATCGTGCACGAGCACGTTTTTGAGGCTGGCCGCGTCAGTAAGCAACTCTGGTATCGAGAGTTGAAGCTGCATTAAATATGCTCTACGCTCCTTTTTTGGAGCCTAACGCAGCCTTTATGTGGACTCTCAATACCAGAGTTATTTTTATGGTGCGGCCAGAAAAAAGCCGGCGTTAGCTATGCGGGTCCTTACCGACAAAACTCTAAATCTAGCCGTAAGATAGCTACAATGTAATTAATAATTACATTGTAGCTATGTTAGGGTTTATACTTATTTTACAGGTAAATTGTTAATTATTTTAACTAGGTATAATAGCTATTAAATAGTTATTAACTATTTAATAGCTACCTAGTTAAAATAATTACCCAATTACCTGTAAAATAAATCCTAACCTAAGTTACAAATACACCTACACTATCAATAAATTAAATAAACTACAAACATCTATCTAAAAATACAATTAAATTAACTAAACTAAATTACAAAAAAAAAAAAACACTAAATTACAAAAAATAAAAAAAAGATTACAAGATTTTTAAGCTAATTACACCTATTCTAAGCCCCCTAATAAAATAACAAAGCCCCCCAAAATAAAAAAAATTCCCTACCCTATTCTAAATTAAAAAAAGTTCAAAGCTCTTTTACCTTACCAGCCCTTAAAAGGGCCATTAGCGGGGCATGCCCCAAAGAAAACTGCTCTTTTGCCTGAAAAAAAAAACACAATACCACCCCCCAACATTACAACCCACCACCCACATACCCCTAATCTAACCCAAACCCCCCTTAAATAAACCTAACACTACCCCCCTGAAGATCTCCCTACCTTATCTTCACCACGCCGGGCCGAACTCCTCATCCGATCCGGGCGATGTCTATCCAAGCGGCAAAGAAGAGGTCTTCATCCCGGCGATGTCTTTATCCAAGCGGCAGCAAAGTCTTCTTCCATCAGGCAGCATCTTCCATCAAGCGGCATCTTCAATCTTCATTCTTCGCTCCACAGACGCGGAGCATCCATCCCGGCCGACGACTGAACGACGAATGAGGTACCTTTAATTGACGTCATCCAAGATGGCGTCCGTCGAATTCCGATTGGCTGATAGGATTCTATCAGCCAATCGGAATTAAGGTAGAAAAATCTGATTGGCTGATTGAATCAGCCAATCAGATTCAAGTTCAATCCGATTGGCTGAACCAATCAGCCAATCAGATTGAGCTTGCGTTCTATTGGCGTTCTATTGGCTATTAGGTACATATTTTATTGTTAGGATAGAGAGGGGGGATAGCGGATAGAGGGTTAGACGTGTCGGGCTATGTTAGGGAGGCGTGTTAGACAGTGCGGGTGATTTAGACTTTAGTCGGGTTTTGTAGGCGCCGGCAGTTTCTAACGTGCCGTAAGTCACTGGCGACGCCAGAAATTTGTACTTGCGCAGATTTCTGGACATCGCTTGTTTATCCGACTTACGGCACGTTAGCATCTGACGGCGCCGTATATGGGATAGCTCGAGTTGCGAGCTGAAACTGCGGGCGACGCGGGTTCCCTCGCTTGCACCGCAAACTACGCCGTTTATCGGATCGCGCCCGTGGCGTCTATTAAAAAACTTTCATAAAGAACTTTCAATTAGAATTTATGTAGACATAAGTTATCCGTATAATTTAAGAACCAATTAAAACATTCCTTCATTCATTTATTAACATATAAAACCAATTGAAGTGACACCGGTGTCAGAAACATTAACATAAGATACGCACAATACAAATGTTCATTAACATTTCCTATGCATGATTAATATATCTTTTATAAAAAACTGATAACTGTTGAACGTTGAAATTAAAAAGCCTAATTTCTAAATCCTCTTTACGACTGCCTTTTTCTAAAAGGACAGAAGCTAGGAGCAGTATTTATATATTCAGACGATTTTGGCTTCTCTAAACCCTGGAGCTCAATCAAATCTCATAATTTGTGCAAGTCCTTAGTTTTCGTATGGTGCAGTCTCTGTAGAAAGTATATCCTTATATATAGGCAATTTTCAAATGTCTGTTTGGATTTCCAATGTGAATTTATTTCTTGTAACAATATAAGAGAAATAGATACAATGTAAAAGAATGGTTTAACAGGGTAAATCTGACCACAGTTGTTTGTAGCAGTATATGTGATAATTGTGGATACAAAGTCAGTAGGCAATAGTATGAGGTGAATTTGACCACGGTTGTTGTTATACCTTTGAGGTCGAGAGAATTCACAGTGTTTTTATTGTACTCACTGTTTCTTCGGCATCCTCCGCCTCTGGTAATTGCAGTGATAATACGTACTCACTGTTTTTCCGGCGTTCTCCGCCTTTCTGCATGCTCCTGTATTCCGATGATGCGCGTTCACGTATAGCCAATCTTTGGTGATTTCTAAGAGTGCGCACTCTTTTGAACTTGCTCGTAATTTTCAAACTCCTACCGTTGCGGTTATGGGAGTAAATACAGAGTCTTGGTCCGGTGATTCAGGATCTATGAAAAATGGAACGTCTACGCGTTTCAGCTGCTCAGAGCCTTTGTCAAGACCTTGATCTTGACAAAGGCTCTAAACAGATGAAACGCGTAGACGTTTGAAAATTACGAGCAAGTTCAAAAGAGTGCGCACTCTTAGAAATCACCAAAAATTGGCTATACGTGGACACGCATCATTGGAATACAGGAGCGTGCAGATAGGAGGAGAAACAGTGAGTATGTATTATCACTGCAATTACCAGAGGCGGAGGACACCGAAAAAACAGTGAGTACAATAAAAACACAATATTAAGTGTTATCTTGGAAGGTTTTGTTCCTTTTTGCTACCTCTTCTACTCGGAGAGTTCTCGCCTTTGCAGTGTGATTTGCCTTATCTTTCGTGCTGACAAGGTGGTTCTTTATTCTAAGTTAGGTTTACTTCCGAAGGTGAATTCAGATAGAAATATTATTCAGGGAATTGGTTTTCCTGCCCTATGTCATCTTCCTTCTTCTCATAAGTAACGTTTGTTGCACAACCTGGATGTTGTGCGTGCTTTAAAACTTTATCTGCAGGCGACTAAGCTCTTCTTGGACTACAAAATGAAGCTTCTGTGGCACAGTTTTGCAAGGATGCAACTTGGACCTCTCTGCATACTTTTTCCAAATTTTTAAATTTGATACTTTTGCCTCGTCTGAGGTTTCTTTGGGGAGACAGGTTCTTCAAGTGGTGGTGCCTTCTGTTTAGGTCTGCCTTTCTTGTTTTCCCTCCCTAGTCATCTGTGTCCTCTAGCTTGGTTATTGGTTCCCAACAGTAATTGATAACATTGTGGACTCACCATATCTTAGGAAAGAAAACAAAATTTATGCGTACCTGATAAATTTATTTATTTCCGGAGTCCACGACCCCTCCCTTTTATTTAAGACAGTTGTTTTTTACTAAACCTCAGGCATCTCTACACCTTTTGTGTTATTCCTTTTTTCCATTTCCCTGCGGTCGAATGACTGGGGTTTGTGGAAAGGGGAGTGATACTTAACAGCTTTGCTGTGGTGCTCTTTGCCTCCTCCTGCTGGCCAGGAGTGATATTTCCAACAGTAATTGATGACGTTGTGGACTCACCATATCCGGAATGAAATAAATTTATCAGGTAAGTATAAATTTTGCTTTTTTTCTTTGCCTTTGTTTTGAGAGTTACTGAAGTAGGACTAGATTACAAGTGGAGCTCAGAAATGCCAAAACATTGTTCAAGTTAAATCAATAGCGCTTTTATTTCTCCGCTCATATTCCAAGTTAAAAGTAATATATTAGCGATCAAGTGAAAGTGTAGGGTTTGCTAACATCTGTATGTCATATAGAGTGGGTGCGCTAAAACTGGGGAATGGGTAATGAAGGGATTATCTAGCTTTATAAACAGTAACAAATTGTGTGTAGACTGTTCATTTAAAGAATTTATTTAAATATCAAACCTTTATTTTTTATTTCATATGTAAAATATGTATAAATATGAATAAAATATATTATACATGTGTTATATTATGCGTACATTCAAGCATTGACGCCACTTGTAGCATGCGTGATTATAGTGAACCCTGCTCTATTGATTAGAAATTTGGGGCACACTAAATAAATGTCGGCCACATTAAAATTCTCTTGTTAACGTTTTTTACCATCCACTTATAATAACAAATTGTGTTAAATTGTTATTGTAGGGTCGAGCTGAGGATAACGCACTCTGAGATATTGGTTGCTCTTAAACAGACACCAATGTTAGAATTTAACTCTCATGATTCGGATAGAACATGCAATTTTAAACAACTTTCCAAATTTTTATCAATTTATATTTATTCCCAATTTGTGTGTACACTTTCTGAGGCACCAACTCCCACTAAGCATGTGCAAGAATTTAACATGAATACATATATGAGTCTGATTGGCGACTGACACTGATCAAGCAATTGCTGCGTTATGTAGCAGGGTCATTATGCTGTTGGATTAACTCCATTTTATCTAAAGCTGATAGCAAACACCACAGTTTTAACAGACAGAATCTAGGAAAGCTTGTGAAAATAAATAATGAAAGTACATTGCAAACATTGTTTTAATATAACTTTAAATAATCAAACATTGTACTAAAAATTACATTTTGTGTTTAAAGGGACATGAAACTCAAAAATGTTCTTTGATGATTCAGATAGAGAATACACATTTAATCAACATTCCAATGTACTTCTATTATTTAATTTGCTTCATTCTTCAGATATCCTTTGTTGAAGAAATAGCAATGCACATGAGTGAGCCAATCACACGATGCATCTATGTGCAGCCTCCAATCAGCAGCTACTGAGCCAATTTAGATATGCTTTTTCAACAAAGGATATGAAGAAAAAAGCAAATTTGTTAATAGAAGTAAATTGTAAAGTTATTTAAAATTGCATGTTCTTTCTAAATCACGAAAGAAAATATTTGGGTTTCATGTCCCTTTAACCCCTTAACCTTTTAGTGCCGTTATGCCGTTGTATTCCGTCACAATGGCGCTGGGCTTTAAAGCCGTTATGATGGAATACAACGTCATAGCCAAAGGCTGTCCTGAAGCCTACTGCGCTTGCAAGATTTGATTGCGGTCTGGAGGGTGTTCCTAGCATCATAGGGATGCCCCCCAGACCCGATCCCATCATTGAAATCTCACAATCGTTTGCACGATCGCGTGATTTCAATTTGTCTACATCGGAACGTTGTTCCGATGTAGACTTTATATCCCAGTCACTAAAGGGTTAACGACCAAGGATGTACAGGGTACGTCCTACAAAAAGTGTCACTTAATGACCAAAGACGTACCCTGTACATCCTCATGGTTTTCAAGCTCTGGAAGTGATTGTGATTGCTTCCAACCGCTTTCAGGTTATTGCAGTGATGCCTCGATATTGAGGCATCCTGCAATAACCTTTTTTAAGCATTGAATGCAGAGAGAGCCACTCTGTGGCCTTCTTTGCATCGGCCAGCGATGGTGCCGATCGGTGGTGGGTGGGAGCCATAGCAGGGAGGCGGGTTGGCTTTCCATCGCTAGTGCATGTTAAAAAAAGACTTTCTGCCAGTACTTAAGATGGCGATGACAATCGTAAGTTGGGGGAGGGAAGAGAGCTGTGTCAGGTGGGAAGCTGTTCTCTACACTAAAGCTAAAATTAACCCTAGAAGCTACCTAATTAACCCCATAACTGCTGGGCATAATACAAGTGTGGTGTGCCAAAATTACCAAAAAGCAACGCCAAAGCCTTATATGTCTGCTATTTCTGAACAAAGGGGATCCCAGAGAAGCATTTACAACCATTTGTGCCATAATTTCAAAAGCTGTTTGTAAATAATCTCAGTGGGAAACCTAAAGTTAGTAAAAGAATTAACGATTTTTGTTATTTGATAGCATTTGGCGGTGAAATGATGGCATAAAATATACCAAAATGGGCTTAGATCAATACTTTTGGTTGTCTACTACACTACACTAAAGCTAAAATTAACCCTACAGGCTACCTAATTAATATACAAGTGTTGTGCGCAGCAGCATTTAGCGGCCTTCTAATTACCAAAAAGTAATGCCAAAGCTATACATGTCTGCTATTTATGAACAAAGGGGATCCCAGAGAAGCATTTACAACCATTTGTGCCATAATTGCACAAGCTGTTTAAATAATTTGAATGAGAAACCTAAAGTTTGTGAAAAAGTGAACAATTTTTTTTATTTGATTGCATTTGGCAATGGAAATGGTGGCATGAAATATACCAAAATGGGCCTAGATCAATACTTTGGGTTGTCTACTACAAAAAAATATATACATGTCAAGGGATATTCAGGGATTCCTGACAGATATCAGTGTTCCAATGTAACTATAGCTAATTTAAAAAAAAAAAAATGGTTTGGAAATAGCATAGTGCTACTTGTACTTATTGCCCTCTAACTTGCAAAAAAAGCAAAGAACATGTAAACATTGGGTATTTCTAAACTCAGCACAAAATTTAGAAACTATTTAGCATGGGTGTTTTTTTTGGTGGTTGAAGACCACAGATTGTGGGGGTTAAAGTTAGAAAAAGTGTGTTTTTTTTCCTTTTTTTAATCATTTTTGTTATAGTAAATTATAAGATATGATGAAAATAATGGTATCTTTAGAAAGTCCATTTAATGGCGAGAAAAACGGTATATAATATGTGTGGGTACAGTAAATGAGTAAGAGGAAAATTACAGCTAAACACAAACACCGCAGAAATGTAAAAATAGCCTTGGTCCCAAATGGTCAGAAAATGGAAAAATGCTGTGGTCACTAAGGGGTTAAATTTGTTGTTTACTTTGTAAAGTTAGCATCAGATAAGGCTGTAAAGTGTTTATATTTTTAGACTAAACTGAAAGAATTATTATTATAAGCAAAGAAAGAAATTCACTGTATTTGCTTGTGTGATATTTTTTTTTTAATGACGTTTGCGTCAGTTACAAGCAGTTTAAATATAACTTCGGATTTTCCTAGAAGGGCCATGATACTCAAATGTCGAAGCAAACGAAAGTGAAGCAGCATTGCGGTAAAAAAAGCCGACTAGAAAATATCACTTGGATATCTCTATCTGGAAAAAGGAAGCTATTTTACCTCACTGTAAATAGACTTTAAAGGGACATAAAACAAGTTGGGATAGAGTCAAAATATAATATGTACTTTAATTGCTTTACCTGCAAATTTATACTGCAGTGCCTCGCCATTAACCCTTTCTTTTAAGTTTCCTAATTATACAGCTCTAACTCCCCCCCCACAATTCCTTTTATGGCTGCATCAATATCCACCTTTGATTTGGCAGAATGCAAGACTTTAACACTCCGCTTCCTGAAGCGGAAGTTAAGAAGCAGCAATCCTAAGACCGCTGCTCCTTAACTCGTCCGCCACCTCAACCACGATCGGGTTGATTGACACCCCCTACTAGCGTCTGATTGGCCGCAAATTTGCAGGGGGTGGTATTCCACCAGCAGTTCACAAGAACTGCTGGTGCAATGATAAAGGCCAACAGCGTATGCTGTCGGCATTTATCGATGTGCGGCGGACATGATTCGCACCATGATACATTTACCCCTTATTATCTGCTAGAGCATGCCTAGAAGCAAATAAGCTGATGTGAACACAGTTAAAATACAATGCCTATGTTTCTAAACACTGATAAGGGGGTGAATCAGACTACTCCAGACAGCATGGCTATGTAAGTAATTTTGCTTATTTTTGAAAATTATTTTAAAATACTTGCCAGCAATTTTAAAACAATTTTGTTTACACAAATGATTGTTACTTAATTAGCCCTTTTAGGATATGCACAGATCTCAACCTGTTTTATGGCACTTTAAGCAGCCAGTCAGGATGCTTGTCCCAGGACTTACAAGGGAGTGTGCATCTGTCATGTGCATGCACAGTCATGCTATTTTCCTATTCAATTTAAGTAAGTTCTATTCTCCAATCTCATGAGATTACAGCAAAGGCAAAACATTACCTTAGCACTGCTGATTCTCATTTACTCTGATTCTGATTTGTTTTTGTTTTTCAACTTGGAGCTGAATAGCAGCTGAAGTATAACTGTTTACACAGCACTGAAGACATTTTGAGGTAAAATGTCTTCCTTTTTTTACATAGAGATGCTCAGGTGATATTTTCTTTCAACTTTTTACAGTTGTGCTTCATCACTTTCAAGTAATTAAGCATATGAGTATTATGCCCTTTAATGAGGTGTGTTTTTTTTTAATTAAAACCTTTTTGTGTTCATGCTATTAGAAGAGATTTCAAGTGAAATATTTCTGGAACATATATATTTCCTAAATTTGGACTTCCTAAATTTGGATTAAAGGCATACTAAACCCACAACTTTTTTTGTCCTTTACCCCATCCCACCCAATAAAGGCTAAGACACAGTCACTTGGGGTTGAAAAGGCCGCAGCCAATTTATTTTAAAACATGTAAACAAATAAATAAGTATTGGTTACAAAGTAACCAACATTAGTGCTTGCCCCATAGGAGCTCAATAACTCTTCAAACTTTATCAAGTAAACATATTGCTAACCTCTCCTGAACCCACAAGAGGTACCCATATTACTTCCGAAACTTCTAGACATCAAACACACTGCCACAGGCCCGGACACTGTCCGAACCCCGCCAAAAACCTAAGGCCTTTAAAACCCCTTACTTCAAATTAAAATTGAAGAGGTGCAAACCTACCTCATTCAGGTGAACCCCATCTTGTAAGAAAAAACAACTTCCCGCTTCCCCTTCAAACTCAACGTGCCGTATAGACACCGCCCTTTTGCCTCACAAAGCTACTTAACACCCTGTTAATTTTCCTTCTAGATGTATCCAATCTTTTGCTATCCCATGCCACCCTCCAGACCACCCTGGGTTCCAACTCTGACCAAACCACCAGCAGCTGAGGAAATAAATCCCACAAACACACCAAATCCCTTTTTATCTTTGACACCAGATCTCTCTGTGCCGTGTACCCAAGATCATTACCTCCCGCATGAATTACCAAAATACCTGGAGGGCAGAACAACCTGGAATAATCTACCACTTGCAATTGGTCCTACTTCAAGCCCCGAACCCCAAACCACCGCAACACCACCTCATCAGTAGGCAAACCCAGCTGGCAACCATCATTCTTCACTGCAGCAGCACGTCGTGCCCAATAGATGTAAGAGTGCCTGACAAACCAACACTCCACAGGACCTAAAACAACAAATATAAAACTTATAAAGCCAAATACTGGTGAACGTATGACTTAAACATTCCCGATGACCACCTCCCAATTCCCGGAATCATTTCGTCACTCATTCCTAACATTCTCGCTTCGGTAGCCGCGCCAGTTCTGAACGAATGAGAACTAAATTCCCCCGCAGGAAAACCCACTAACGTGCCTTCCGGAACACGGCAACAAACTGTAATTTTGACAAAGACGAACCCTCAGTGTGTACCAACAATGGCCATCACCAGCTGGTCTCATTTGCAAGAATTCACTCACGGCCCCAAATGGGCAGCACGGGCCCCCAATAACCCTCAAATGTATGAAACGGCCTCTACCCATCTGATCAGTCTTTGATCGCCGGAGCCAGATTACAATCTGTCGCTCCTCAGCCACCACATCACCCACTTGGATCCCACCCCTGTCCTTCCTGCTGGGTGCAACTACTTCAGAGACCCGGAAGGCTGCGAAAAAGGCTAGCACAAAGGCCGCACGGAACAATGCAATTTCAAACGAATCTGAGCAGACAGAGGGCAAAACCCCCACCACTTTCTGTGGGACAGAAAATATGACAGGCCGCCTCCCGTCCACCCTAGAAGAACCCCTACACAAACTGCGTCCTACCATCCGGACCATAAATTACTTTGTAATATCCTGGAAGCCCAACAGTTGACATAAAAAGGCCAAAGCCGCTAAGCGCCTCCGCACTAGTGCCTTAGAGACATGGGACTCAGTCCACCCACCCCCCATCCATTCAACCAGGGCCTGGAACCACTCGACTTCTGAAAAAGAATAACCACCAGCCCCCAGAAACAATTGCCAATCACCCCATACCTGCACGTATGCCTTCCAGGTACTCTTGGCTAACGCCGCCCTCACCAAACTCATCAACCTGGGAATGCCACCTTCCACAATCCTGCCGGACAGCGATCTCCCTCCATGGATGCTTCTGGGGCCAAAGCCCGGAAACAATCCCACTGCAGACGTTAGAGAGCATCAGCAATGTCATTAGATGCAACAGGGACAAGAACAGTCCTAAACCACACGTTCAATCTCAGACACTCCAACACAAACAGGCGTAGCAAGAAAACCACCGGAGGGGAAGAGGCCGACAAGTTACCATCCCCATATTATCCGAGTGGAAAATAACCTTCCTGTCCCTCAACAATTCCGCCCACAATTTCAAAGACACTAGCAAAGGGAACAGCTCCAAGAACACCAAGTTTTTATTTAAACCTGCGTCCAACCATGCCTCCGGCCATTCATCAGCACACCACCTGCCATCCAGATAAGCTCCGAACCCATGGGAACCGGAAGCGTCAGTGAAAAGGTTCAACTCTGTCCCCAACACTACTCTCTGAATGATGGACTTGCCATTGTATTCCTGGAGGAACACGAGCCAAACCCTCAAATCCTCCCTGATCTGACTTATCACACAAATGTGGTGGAAAGGCTCCGTTGCCCCTGCTGTCGCCAGGGACAACCGCCTGCAAAAAACCCAACCAACCGGAATAATCCGGCACACAAAGTTAAGTTTACCCACAATTGACTGTAACTCACGCAACGTCAGCTTATGGCGACCCACAGGCATTCATAAATCCTGCACTAAATCAACCACTTTTTCCATCGTAAACTACACTGCATCAAATCTGAATCAATCTGTATCCCCAAGAAGCACAGGACCGACTTTGGGCCTTCAGACTTCTCTTCCGCTATTGGGATACCGAACTCCCCTGCAACATGCATAAAGGTTGACATCAGCCTGCGACATACATCAGACTGCGGGGGACCGACAAACAAGAAATCGTCCAAGTAGTGGACCAACGATTTCAAACCCGATAGACGCTTAACCACCCACTCCACAAAGCAACTAAAAGTCCCAAAGTATGAGCAGGAAATGGAGCATCCCATCGGTAAACAAAGGTCAACGAAAAACTCATTGTCGAAGGTACAACCCATTAGATGATGGCATTTTGGATGGACCAGCAACAAACAGAAGGCAGCTACCACATCCACCTTCGCTAAACACGCCCCCCGTGCCGGATTTCTGGACTAAACCTACCGCTGAATCGAAGGAAGCGTAGGACACCGCCGCTAATTCTGGGTCAATGCCGTCATTCACGGACGATCCTGTAGGGTAGAACAAATGATGGATCATCCGGAATTGCCCGTGGACTTTTTTGGGCACGACCCCTAGTGGAGAAATCCACAAATTGGCCATGGGCAATTTGGTAAACGGACCTGCCATGTGGCCCAACGCCACCTCCTTTGCCAGTTTTTCCTGAATGATCTCCGGGTGGACCCTGACCGATTTTAAATTACCAGAAACGCGGGGGCCCTCCCCCGGCAGAAACGGTATCCAAAAACCAGAGCTGAAACCAGTAAGCAACAGTTCAGCCGCTCCTGCTTTACCCTTAACCCTAGCGTATTGCCATAACCATGGCACCATCTTTTTATGTTTGCTGGCGTCTTGGCTCTGTAAAGCCACATCTCCTGGGCGTGCTCCCGTCCGTCCTCTTTTAAAGCATTTGGCATAGGAGTGAAATCCTCCACACCCCGAACACTCATGCTTGTATTTGCATGAGAGACCAAAACGGTATTGACTCTCATTATATTGGAAGCACAGCCCCTTCCTACCGGTGACAGTGGTACTGACTGACTGACTCGAAAGGACTGTCCCGACCATAAAGGGGTCATGATCTCGAGCCAGATACCCATATCCCTATCGTCACAACGTATGGCGGGCCGCACAGCAAGTCGCTGAAGAAACTGTTCGTTGTACCGCACCACCATGCTAACCCGCTATATGTACGGTACACCGAGGAAATCTCATATATCATAATAACAAAAGAGAGCTGACCCCTGCTCCAGAAATCTCTCTGTTATGACGCTTGCTAATATACAAAATGACCTAGACCAATTGCTTAGAGTTTTCGGCAACTTCCGATCTCTTTTTTCTCTCCTCCTCCTCTTTTTTTCCTGACTCCCCCTTAGGATCTTTCTTAATGTCTAGAAACTGATCAGCCGGGAGCAAAGAAAAGATCTCCAAAAACTCACGCTTCCAGATCTTTTCCTTGACTTCCGACTGCAAATGTAGCCCCAACAGGCCGATGGAGCACAGGCAAGGACGCTGAAAGGCTTCCTCAGAGACCCTGAACCCCCCAGCAACGCCAACCGTCCCCACAGCAGGGGTCCCGCTCACCGCTCCCCCCGGCACCTGGCTACCTTTTGGCTGCGACTCTACCTCCCCCAGGGCCGGAGGAGCCCACGCACCCCCTGCTGGCTGACTCCCCGAAAAACCATCACTCTTCTCAAAAGTCGCAATAAATTCCTTCAAACCTTACAATAACGCACACTGTTTGTCTAAGCCACCGCTCGGCCCAACAGACGTCCCCACACCCGGCTCCTCACCTGCTCCACCAGGCACTCTCCCAGGTCCTGTAGCATGAGCCGTGGATGCAACTGGAGGTGCCGCCAATGTCCTAGCCATATGGAGGCGCTCGTCTTTGTCAGCCGAATGTCTCCTCTGTAAAGGCGATTTCCTCCTGTTATCGGCACATTGCCTCCGTTCTCTGCTCCTGCCGTGAGGGGATCTGTCCAGATGCGCCCATGTAGGCGATGAACGTGGGTCAATGTCTCTTCTTCTACGCAGCGGTGAACGAGACCGGCCCGCCTGTAACCAGCGCCAGGACCTCGGAGTGCTGAGAGCCGACTGCTCCTATCCTCCTGTAACGAAAGTTTAGATGCTAATGCCACCTGTCTCCTGCAGCCTGGCCCACCCACCGGCAGCTCACCACCACCGGCGGCCGTCCCTCTCGTCAGCCTAACACTCTGTTGCCCCCCATGCCTGGTCAGTTGCGGGGACAAACAACGTAAAAGCTGCACCAAAACGTCAAACCCACCTACCTAGCTGGCCGCCGTAGCTCCCGATGATGTGCCTTCACATGGGTCCTCCTCGAAGTCACTGAAAACACCCTCCAAGTTGATGCAGTCGCCATCATGCTCCCTGTCACCGCTGCAACAGTTCAACCCTTTTTCAGTCACCACCGGGCCACACCCAGCAATCACCGGCTCCTCTACTAAGAAAGAAAAACATCAGTTCCCAGACAACTCCACCGCTATGGGTCTTCCCACGCCATTCTCCCCCCCCCCCCAGGCGATAAAATGGAAGATATAAGGTTCCCTGATAGCTAGGATAGGTATGGACTCAAATGGGGGGTGGTTAGAATCACATGGGGCCTAAATTCAAACCCTCGCAACTGCAATCTATTCCAAATCATTTTTCTAAACTTATCAAATTGATTTCTAATGTATAAAAATTATAATTTATTAGTATGGTGCCAACAGATTCAGCACATCAATTTAGAAACGTTAGGATAGCAGATTAAGGGGGGATGGGTTAAGGAAGTTTATAACTTAAGCGGTTAAACAAATAATTTCATAACGAAAAAACTCAGGCAATGCCAACATTAAATGTAGGTATTAGGAATTAGTTCCATTTCTTATCCTGCAGCGCTACCTACTGGGTATATATATATATATTTTTTGGCTTTTGTGTGACAACGATACATATCAGGCAAAGTGCATGGGAGGGATGGGCAGCAGGAGGGGGGGTGGTAATTAGCGCAAAATGCAAACGTGTGTAGGAGCAGGAAGTATCAATCCTCCCAGTACCTCCTAACGAAAAAATGACCCCCATACTCCTAATCCACACTGTTGGGCCATGGTGAGGCTAACGCGCATGTGCAGCGCAATAAAATTAGGGCCACTTCCTAAAGACTCTTCCCCTGGTCAGCCTAGCCTCCAGCATTCTCCCGCCAACCCATTCCAGCGCAAATGCCCGTTCCCTCGTCATTCAGGGCCCCCCCACAGACAACAGGCTACTGCCACACACCTCCACCCACATATGGAGCCTTCCCCCAGGAGAACCACCCCCACCACATAGAAGCCAGCCTTACCCGGACGCTGTGCAGCCGATGGAGCCAGCGTGTGAACTCCGGACAGTTTCTGCAACTCAGCCTCCTCCTGGCAGGGCCCCCCCCTTTGACACGTGCAATTTTTGACCAAGTGACTAAAACGTATATGCACTTTATTCTTAAGTGTCTATTTAAACTTGGAAATGTTGTAAAGGTAGTAACATACAAACACACAGACACACTCATACACTGAAACACACACACACTCACACATAAGGATTCACATATAGACACTCTAGCAGACACGTAAAGAAACACACTCAGACACAGACACCCAAACAGACACTCAGCACTTGTTTACATTGACCTGACAAGTAATGAGGTAGACTACAGTTTTGTAAAAAAAAAAAAAAGGAGATTTAGAAAACAAAATATGGAGTTCTGACAATCTTTTTGTAAAGGAAGACACCCTCACTGAGACATCCACAGAAAACACAGACATACATACACACCCTCACAGAGACACCCACAGAAAATACACACCCTCACAGAGACATCCACAGAAAACACAGACATACATACACACACACCCTCACAGAGACATCCACAGAAAACACAGACACACACCCACCCTCACAGAGGCATCCAGAGAAAATACACAAAGACAAACACACGCCCACCCTCACAGAGACACCCATAGAAAAAGCTCAAAGACATATGCACACACCCTCACAGACATCCACAGAAAATGCACAAAGACATACACACCCACCATCACAGAGATACCAACAGAAAAAAATACATACACACTCATAGAGACACAAACCAAAGCACAAAGACATAAACACAGACACCCACAGAAACACTCACAGGAGGAAACATGTATGTACCTTGCATCCCCTAAATCAACAGTGTGTGACATGCATGATAAAATAAATGTAGAAATTTAGAGATCACTTTTTAATGAATCATATTTGTAAATGTGCAAACAAAAATAATTCTGTGAATTCAAAATTGTACATTAATGATCTGGGTAGATGGCTAGATGAAGAAAAGTACTTTTAAAAGGTTGACATATGTTTGTTTGATATTTTCCCCAACCAAGAGCACCACTTCAAATATAGTGTACAAATGTTCCCATCTGTCAGCTGTACTTGTGGATTTTGAAAATGCTGTACTCTATATGGTCTTGGTGGAACCATAAGCTGTGGTACTCATACCATTAGATCTGGTTAAATGCAGGATTTAAGCTTGTTGGTATTCATTTCAAAATTAAGTCAGCTGTAGAGTAAACTGAACAGTTTTAAGTTAACCTGTCTCATTTCCAACACTGAGCAATCTTAGTCTGAGAGTATAACATGTTATGCAGATGTAAAAATCTTAGATAAAATGCCTCCTTGTATCTGGAAAGTTCTTGCATAAAGGGGCAGTAAACTGAAATGTAATATATATCATTTGTGTATTGAGGAGGAAACATTTCTGCATGGTTTTAAATATAGAATTTCTACAGCATTGTCAAATAATCATAAATACACTGCTGCTAAAAAAATGTGTTTTTATGGACCCCTGGCCCCACCATACAACTACTACCACACTGAAGTTACAATCTTAAATTGCACAAAGAAATAAAAAATTTGCTAAGTAATTCCTACCTCCTCTGCAAATGAAAGTGATCAGCCGTCTGACTCAGGCACACACTCTACAAACAAAGTGCCAAGTCTGTCTCACGCTGTGCCTAGTGGTTTAGTGCACACTCAGAAATCCTCTCAAATGCTAATACTTTACTCATTGTAATGATATTTCCCAAGCTCAATTAGCACTGCTGTAGTACCCACTGGTGGCTGCCAAAAAATAAAAAAATAATTTTTTACTTTTTTTTAGTTCTTGCCTCATGGGGCCCCCCTAGCCCATTGGGCCCCTGACAGGAGTCACCCCTGTCACCCCCTGATGGTGGCCCTGCCTCCTGGCCACCATCCGCCAGCAGCGATGACGTCTTGGGTCCCACCGTCGACATTGCACCTCGCACAACAGGTGCTCCGCTCTCCATGTGGCCTGCAGTCTTCTCTGCTCCACCGCCTTCCTGGGATGACCAGCTGATCTACGAGCCCCTCCACCCTGGACTCCATGGGACCGCCGTGCAGGTGCTTCTGGGCTCAGCCGCTCCGGAGCCTTGGATCGCCGGACCGGCCTCTTCATCTGATCCAGCAATCAGCCCGGACCATGCTCCTTAGAAAGGGCTGCCGCCGTCGCCATAATCTCTTCAAGATTCTCCATTCAGGTAAGCTGCTCTTCTTCACAATAGGTCCGGATATAAAGATGGCATCTACACTTCCTGCCTCTCCTTAATTACACTACTCTGAGAGCTGCCCTCTATTGTAACCCACCTATCCCTTGCGTCCTCTGGCCTGCCCTGTGGTCAAAAGCCCTCCTTTCTGTATTTTGCATCTGGGGCTGCCTTTAATGATTCAGATAGAGCATGCAATTTTAAGCAACTTTCTCATTTACTCCTATTATCAAATTTTCTTCGCTCTCTTGCTATCTTTATTTAAAAAAACAGGAATGTAAAGCTTAGGAGTCAGCCCATTTTTGGTTCAGGACCTGGGTTATGCTTGCCAATTCGTGGCTAAATGAAAGGTATTGATCACCCGTTGCAGCCAAGGAACTGAAATCAAGGAGTTTATCGCCTCCACCTATCCAGCTCACTTGTAGCTACACTAACCCCGCTATTTTGTGGACTTCCGGTGGGCGGGCCATAGGAACGGTCGCATGAAGAAGGAGCTCCGCGACCGCTCCTGTAATAACAGTAAAATCTGTTACCTAAACCCGACCAGACAACTACCTTGGGCTGTAGGAAGAGAAGCTAGCCCGGTAAATAAAAGGAGGGAGCGAGAGATCTGCTCCACCACCGGAGGGTAAAGTATTTAGTAGCGCGATAGGCGCAGTACGATCCACTCACGTGGACGAAAAGTAACTGACATTAAGTTGATTAATGGCACAGACACACTGAACGGAGTGCCTTGACAATAGGAGTTGACAGGAGAATAGTACAGAGACACAAGGCTGTATATCATCTAGCTTACCGCGACCACGAGGTATTTCTGTCTCAGGCCACATAAAGCAACACTGAAAACAAAAAGAGACAATTACCGATGTTATGGCATCCAGCACTTGCAACACAGTTAATAGGCTTTTCAAATCTGCCTATAGCACACAATACGGGGATGCAGAAAAGGGACATTAAATGACCGAATTATAAATGACCGGATATCTCCCTCTCCGGACTTAAACAGCTACAAGGCCCCGGATGTGAGGGCAGAAGGCCACACTAATGTAACATTGAGAAGCTAGGTGGGTGCTTTTATATCATTATCAGGACATTACATACTCATAATTAAAGCTGCAAGCACCCCCTATAAGGAAAGGCAAATAAAAAGTGGCGTATACTTCCAACACAAACAGGGAATAAAAGAGGGATCTGATCCTGGGTCAAGGACACAACACCCAGACATACTAGGAACTACACTTAGACCTTGCGGTTTGGCTCAGGCTCGGTGGCCTTTATTCTTATAAAAATCACTGTATGCAGAAATATTACAGCAGCTTTCAGAAAGCTACGAGCACAATGGCGGCAAGAAATAAACAAACAGACAGGAAAGCCAAACATCAGGCTGAGACACAGATGGCGGCAGGAGGAGGGGAGATTGAATACGACGCCATGAATCCAGACCCACACCCTATAGTCGCACAGCTCTCGGCCTTATTTCTCCCCAAATTGGAGCACCTACAAACTGGCCAAGACGCCATGGCGGCTGACCTGAAACAGATGGCCAACAGAATCACCAGAGCGGAACATCGGGTGTCAGGGGTAGAAGATCTGCAAAGGTCCCAAGCCACAACAATAACAGCACTACAAAAGCAAAATACAATACTATCAGAGAAACTAGATGATCTAGAAAATAGATCACGAAGAAATAACCTTCGTATAGTGGGGCTGCCAGAAACTGTGGCCAGCACAACCCTCATCAACTTTGCTGAACAAACACTGCCAGAGATCCTGAAAATACCAAACTCCTTGACGCCCTTTTGTGTGGAGAGAGCACATAGGGTGGGGACCCCAGGAGGGAACAGAGACCAGTCAAAATTCCCGAGACAAGTAATGGTCAAGTATCTAAACTTCCAACATAAGGTGACCATCCTAAGAGCATACAGACAAAACGGCCCGATACAGTTTGAAGGGAGAAGGTTACTGATCTTTCAAGATTATTCAATCGAAGTAACCAGGAGAAGACGAGAATTTGCACCATACTGTAAAACACTCATAGAAAAAGGACGACAAGTTTCACTACTGTACCCTGCAAAGTTAAGGATCCACACACCAACGGGACATAAACTCTTTGACTCCACTAGACAGCTGCAAAAGTTTCTAGAGGAAGAAGAAAAAGACACTGCTGCAGGAAGAAATGTCCCAGACTGACATTGAGAGAGTCTAAGATCCATTCTCGGGATGCCATTTAGGGGGTGAAATTGAATTTATTGTTGTTCTGAGGGATGGGGCCTAATCGCCCTTAGAGTCATGATGAGAGCCCTCGATGCACATTCTAAATACAGAATCAGGAAGATCTACATACAGTAAATTAACTTGAAGGTAAAGAATCTTGTCATAATTGTCTATAAGAATCACTTAAACAATCATATCATAGGTGAGGGAGATAAAGGTTAAATAGTCCCTACTCATAGGAACTTATAAAAGAGATTTAAATGCTGATATTATTAGCTATGTTTGTTTTGTTGTTTCATCATGTTGTACACAGTAATTATGTATGTTATATTTCACCTGTTGAGCATGTTGTGCGGATAACCTTGTGTAACGTTTACTCAAACCTGAGCAGGGGTGGGGAGCTTAAAACTGATAATTTCTTAGGTATGTATTGTGATGTTGACCCTAACCAAATACTCAATCTTACAGACAGCAGTGTGTTACTTTGCCATATGACAGGCTTGACTGAGACTGCTTATGACACCATGAGCCGGCATAAGACACGTAAACACGGTAAGATACTTCCTTATACAAGCAGTGCGGAGCCATGGCACAACTAAGCATCATTGCGTGGAATGTGGGAGGCATTACGTCTCCCATCAAACGCAAAGCCATTCTAAAACACCTTAGATCCCTTAAAACTGACATAGCAATATTGGAGGAAACTCATCTAACTCAAGTAGAACACCAGAAACTGAAACAGGGCTGGGTGGCAGAAGTAGTGTACACCCCATACGAATCACGCAGAGCGAGGGGAATAGCGGTCCTCTTTAAAAAAGGACTCCCATACACCATAATTAACAAGACAATAGACACGGAATGGCGTTACATTATCCTACACCTTAAAATACAGGAGCTCGCTCTGGTGCTATGTGGAGTATATGGGCCACCCAACCAGAAGCATGAATTTTGGACCGGGTTGCACAATAAACTATTACCATTTATTCACCTACCATTGGTGATAGGAGGGGATTTTAACATTGCTCCGCACACGCCCGTAGATAGATTTAGAGACCCGGCCTGGAGGGGTACCACCCCTGGAATCAACAGGAATGCTAAAATAGAGACCCGCATCATGACTAAATTTCAAAACATACTGGGACTCAGAGATATTTGGAGAGATAGGAACCCGGAAGGGAAAAATTACACTTGCATTTCCACCGCAAAACACACCATGTCCCGCATAGACTACTTCTTACTCTCCATGTCACTGACCCCAAAGGTGGAAAACGCAAAAATACTAGATATAACCCTCTCAGACCACACACCCATTCAGTTGCGATTAAGTCTGGGAGCACCAGAACGGAGGGGACACACATGGAGATTCCCAGCATACCTATATAATGATGTTAACTTTCACACCTTCCTTAACAAAGAGTGGCAGTACTATAGCGAGGCCAACTCTGCCCATAGAGATAAACCGATGTTATTCTGGGAGGCCGCTAAAGCGGTCTTGAGAGGAGCAATCACAACCTACACGATAAAACTGAAAAAACAATATAAAGCAAGAGCAGAGCTCCTCCTCCGACAACTTAAAAATGCATACAATAAATACTTAAGATACCCCACCACACAAAACAGAGAACATTACTATGCGGTCAAACAACAAAGGGACACATACCTATTGGATAGCTCCTTGAGAACATTAAATAGGGCTTCAGGCCTCTTCTACAGGCATGGTAACAAGACAGGCAAATATCTGGCAGCACTGACAAAGATTATAAGGCCAAACAATTTAATAACTAGCATAAAAGTGGGGGACTCCATGGAGAAAGACAATGATAGGATCGCGCAGGCCTTTAGGGAGTACTACCAAAACCTTTACTGTCCCGCAGACATTGACACTGAGCTTAGAGACCAATTTTGGTCACATCTGCAACTGCCTCGCCTGTCTGACTCAGAGTCGGATGCCTTGAATTTACCCATAACCAAACAGGAAATAACCTGTGTTATCAGGGGGTCCCCACAAGGGAAAACGCCAGGTCCTGATGGACTGCCAGGCGAATTTTATAAGATCTTGCTCCCAAATGTTGTGGAGGACCTAGAAACACTATATAACGGCCTACTGGCTGGACAAATTGATATCTCAAATAGATTTGTAGAAGCTAATATTACGCTGATAGCCAAACCAGGAAAAGACCCAACTTTGAGGGAGTCGTACAGACCTATCTCGCTCCTAAACAGCGATTATAAAATCCTAACTAAAATCCTAGCAAATAGATTAATGAAAATTCTGCAATCCCTCCTTCATAAAGATCAGACAGGATTTGTTAAGGGCCGCTCCTCTGTCTCGAATATTAGAAAGCTTGAGTTAATTCTCTCCCACTACTGGGTTAACTATAACAAATCGGACATACCGTCCCCGCTCCCGGAAGCGTGCCTTCTGGCCGTGGACGTGGAGAAGGCTTTTGATAAAGTCTTATGGGGACACTTATTCTATTCTTTGGAGAAATTTGGGATCCGAGGGGAATTTCTGCAAATGGTCCGGCGGCTTTATTCTGACCCTAGGGCAGCATTGATTATTAATGGAGGACTCTCCGAATCCTTCAAACTAGGAAGGGGGACCAGGCAGGGATGCCCCCTCTCCCCACTATTGTTCGACTTGGCATTGGAACCGCTGGCAGTGAAAATTAGGAATACACTACAGGGCCTTAAGATAGGGAAGGAGACGATTCATCTGTCTCTGTACGCAGATGACATGATTTTAGCTATTCCCAACCCGCCTACCAATCTACCACCCCTGATCTCCATAATTAAAATGTTCGGGGAAATTTCGGGGTATCAGATAAATAACAGCAAATCAGAACTTCTGTGGCTGCATCCTGAGGGAGGAGTGAGGCTGCCAGATTTTCAATTTAAGATAGTAAAGAGTAGCTTCAAATATTTGGGAATCCAGCTGAGTGCTAATCCACATAAATGGTATGACCTCAACTACAGACAATTGATAGGATCCATAGTGTCTCAACTAAAAGCTTGGGGGGGCCTGCCTTTGTCCCTGACGGGTAGGATCAGCCTGATAAAGATGTCCATTTTTCCCAGGATATTGTATACAATGCAGATGCTGCCTCTCACGCTTAGAAAATCTGACCTCAATACCCTTAATAAAACGATTCTGGCCTTTGTCTGGAACAACAAAAAACATAGAGTCAGCCTACAAAAACTTACAGCTACAAGAGGAATGGGAGGTTTTGGCCTACCTAATATCAAGCTATATAATTGGGTCACATCTGGGAAAATAGTGTTAGACTGGCTGACAGGGGAGGGCTGTTTTGCA
This sequence comes from Bombina bombina, assembly GCF_027579735.1. Lineage (NCBI taxonomy): Eukaryota > Metazoa > Chordata > Amphibia > Anura > Bombinatoridae > Bombina > Bombina bombina. The sequence goes on from NC_069509.1 coordinate 154,501,252, forward strand.
CACACACAGTTAGAGCAGGAGCTGATTGCCCCCATGTCATTAGAAATGTTACCACACCTAAATAGAACACAAGCTGAGAAGGCGATGGGTTCACATCTGCCCCTTATTGAACCACTGAGAGCATGGCAAAAAGTATGTAAATGGTTGAAAATAGACAACACATATTCTAAACATCTTCCCTTGAGGGGAAACCCTAATTTTATAGCAGGCTACTCTACCAAGCCCTTTTTGATATGGTACGAGAGGGGCCTAAAGAAGGTTAGTCAATTGTTCAAAATGGGAACAAGTGAGGTCAAGACTTTTCAGGAGTTGCAAAGAGAGTTTGAAATACCGAATATACATCACTATGCATATCTGCAAACCAAGCACTATGTTAACCAGATAATTAGAGGCTCACCGTCCCTAGTGGGACACTCAGGGTTGGAGGCTACTATATCAGTCTTCAAACATGGCAAACATTCCATCTCATTGCTTTACAGAACATTACTACACGACATTGAAAAGCACACTATAAATAACATAGTTTTGAGGTGGTCTGACGCTCTGGACATTGAGGTGACACACCAGGTGATCATTGATAGCTTTCAACACATTAGAAAGGCCACTTTGGCCACAGACCTCAGGGAAGCCCATACAAAGATGCTCCATCAGGCCTACATGATCCCGAAAGTCCTTAAGAAATGGAATACAACAATACCTAACATATGTCCGAAGTGTCAGTTCATGGATCCCAGCATACTCCACTTTATACTCAACTGTCCACATATTAGGAAGTACTGGGCTCAGATAGCTTATTGGATTAAGGTTCTCACTTCAACTGACACCCCTCTCAGAGAGGAACAAATCTTGTTCCTGAAACTAGATAATACCCCGGTAGCTGCCAGACCCTTTATTATTAATGTGATTATTTTGGCCAAGAAACTTATTCTGAAACATTGGCCTTCTGGCAAAATCCCGAAACTTAATGAGTTGAAAAACCTCATCCTCACACAGCTCACTAAGGAAAAGTGGGACACATTGGAAGACCCAAATAAAAGAACAGCGAAATTTTTTGAAAAGTGGGAACCCTTTATGCACACACTAGCCAGAGAGACACAGAAACAAATTATCTATCCATTTAGAGACACTATTTACATCTTAGAAAAACAGCTCACAGGACAGTGGACTTTCGACTGACAGTGTTGTGAGGGAGGGAACGTTTATACTCACGCTATCACATATGAACTATGTCACAAAACAGGTTGTGCCAGGTAAAACCAGAACTGTACAGATGAATACCAAGATTGTGATGCCAAGCTACAGCATGCTCACTGTTCATTGTTGAATGTTAATTGTTAACTGATCCCCTTGAGAGGTTCCTTTAGGGGTCAGTCTATCTTAGTATAATTTGTTTATGTTTATTATAAAATGGCTGGAAAGAACGAACTCTATTGAATCACATAATTTCACTAACATTACTAGCAGAACTGATTGGACTTTGAATCGAGTATGGTACCCTCATAATAGTGAACTCTGCAATATGTATCTTGGATCATTTGTCATACTTATCAATGTATTGTATTGTTCTGAAAAGCCGAAATAAAGAAAGTTTATAAAAAAAAAAACCCCGCTACTTTGTGACGTTATCACACGTTTGTCGAAAAATCACTGGCATTCCCTTTGAAAGCTTTGGAGAGATCCCAATAGACTTTTAGTGTGGGGATACCAGAAAACATCTTCTGAGAGCCATGAATTTTGAGAACGGCATTAAACTATTTAAAGTGATAGTAAAGTCCAAATTAAACTTTCTTCATTCAGATAGGGCATGTCATTGTAAATAACTTTCTAATTTGCTTTTATCATCACATTTTCTTTGTTTTCTTAGTATTCTTAGTTGTAAGCTAAACCTAGGTAGGCTCATGTGCTAATTTCTATGCCCTTGAAGGCCGCTGTCTTATCTGAATGCTCTTGACAGTTTTCACAGCTAGAGGGCATTAGTTCATGTTGTTCATATAAATAACATTCCCCTAGATTACGAGTTTTGCGCTAAACAGGGTGCGAAATGAACGCAACAAAAGTTGCGTTATGTCACTCTCCATAGCGCTGCCATTACAAGTTTCTGAAAAGCCTCCTTGTGCGTGCAATATGGTGGCGTTACGCTCCATACCAAACAAAATCCAAGGGCTGCTTTGACGTGCTCGTGCACGCTTTCCCCCATAGACACCAATGGGGAGAGAGTGTTAGAAAAAAAACCTAACACCTGCGATCGCGGAATGAGAAATTTCCATAACACAAACCCATTGATGTCTATGGGGAAAAAAAAGTTACGTTTAGACCTAACACCCTAAGTTAAACCCCAAGGGCTCCATTTATCAATCATTTGGGGAATTCTCCTTTCTGTTCTCCTATCAGTTCTCCACAGCTCTCCTTAGGAGAGGAGCACATGTGCGCTCATATTTATCATAAAAAAGTTGTTTTTTCTCCATGGGAGAACTGAGGAGAGCTGCGGAGAACTAATGATAAATTTCTCCAGTCTGATTAGTATCTTCTCCTTATTTATCACTAAAAATAAGCAACTATTCTCCATGTCAATCATATATAGACCAATAGAAATCTTTATACAGCCTTCCTAGTAGCTTTGTTAACGCCCCTCTTCAGCAAACCTTCATATAAGAAAATAGATCTACATTTTCATTGTTTTTGTGCTTCAATTTTAGCGCTTTTTTATATCTTATTTTTATGCCCCAATAGGGGCTCCATTTATCAATCATTTGGGGAATTCTCCTTTCTGTTCTCCTATCAGTTCTCCACAGCTCTCCTTGGCAGAGGAGCACATGTGCGCCCATATTTATCATAAAAAAGTTGTTTTTTCTCCATGGGAGAGCTGAGGAGAGCTGGGGAGAACTAATGATAAATTTCTCCAGTCGGATTAGTATCTTCTCCTTATTTATCACTAAAAATAAGCAACTATTCTCCATGTCAATCATATATAAACCAATGGAAATCTTTATACAGCCTTCCTATTAGCTTTGTTAACGCCCCTCTTCAGCAAACCTTCATATAAGAAAATAGATCTACATTTTCATTGTTTTTGTGCTTCAATTTTAGCGCATTTTTATATCTTATTTTTATGCCCCAATAGATATCATTTTTGTGCTCTGTTATATATTATTTTGGTGCTCCATTATATTTTTTTTTTACTCCATCATAAATTATTATTGCACTCCAATAACCATTATTATTGTGCTTTGTTATAGATCATTTTTGCACCTTGTAGAACCCTTTTTTGTGTGTAACTGCTTCTACAACTAGTAGAGAATAGATTTCTAATGCTGTTCTCCACTTTAGCTATGGAGAACTTTAAGGTAGGAACTTGCAGGAGAACTTTCAGTCCTCCACAGGAGAATATAAATGATAAATTTGTAACTAGGAGAATTATGAGGAGAACTATATGAAATACGACTAAAAGGTTCTAATTTAACCCTTTTTTTGGAGAACATGTTCTCCAAGGAGAGTTAGAACAGAGTAGGAGAATTTTACAGTCGAACTTGCCCAATTTTAGGAGTATTTTTGAATGACAAATAGGAGAATTATTTCTCATGAGAACTTTTAGGAGAAAATATAGGAGAATTGGAATGATAAATAGAGCCAAGTCTAAACACCACTAATCCGCCGCCCCCGACATCGCAGATACCTAAATAAAGTTATTAACCCCTAATCTGCCACCCCCGACATCACCACCACTATAATAAAGTAATTAACCCCTAAACCTCCGGCCTCCCACATCACCGCCACTAAATAAACCTGCATTACTCTTAATGAAGAGTATCTGACAAGTTAAGATACTTAGATTTATTAAAGGTCGAGCAAACATGATTTGATGTATTGAACCAATCAAAATGGCGTACCTTGCATTCCTATTGGCTGATTCTTCAAATTCAAATCAGCCAATAGGATGAGAGCTACTGAAATCCTATTGGATGATATGATTTCAGTAGGTCTCATCCTATTGGCTGTTTTGAACAGCCAATAGGATTTCAGAAGCTCTCATCCTATTGGTTGATTTGAATTTAAAGAATAAAATCAGCCAATAAGAATGCAAGGTACGCCATTTTGATACATCGATACATCAAATCATGTTCGCTCGACCTTTAATAAATCTACCTCTAAGTATCTTAACTTGTCAGATACTGTACTCTTCATTAAGAGTAATGCAATCCATTAGAAAATAGTTTTGCACCTGTTTTCCTTAAAGGGATCAAAAACACCAAAAATGTTATTATTCAAAAAGATACATAATCCCTGCCTTTATTACCCATTCCCCAGTTTTGCATAACCAACACAGTTATATTAATACACTTTTTACCTCTGTAATTACCTTGTATCTAAGCTACTGCTGACTGCCCCCTTAATTCAGTTGTTTTGACAGACTTGCATTTTAGACAATCAGTGCTCACTGCTAGGTCACTTCATGTGCATGAGCTCAATATTATCTATATGAAACACATGAACTAATGCCCTCTAGTGGTCAAAATGCATTCAGGTTAGAGGCATTCTTCAAGGTCTAAGAAATTAGCATATGAACCTTCTAGGTTTAACTTTCAACTAAGAATACCAAGAGAATAAAGCAACATTGGTGATAAAAGTAAATAGGGAAGTTGTTTAAAATGACATGCCCTATTTAAATCATGAAAGCTTTTTTTTGGACTTGACTGTCCCTTTAAATGCAGGTAAAAAATGAAAAGCTATAAAATATCAGATTATTTTCAAGTAGGTTTTCCAATTTACAAAGGATTTCCGAGATCTTTAGTAAGATAAGTGGTCACAATGAAGGTAAGACATAACAGATAATTAATTCAATATCAACGATGTTCGATTAATATATTTAAATGCTGTTTGTTTCCACAGCAATATTAATTAAAGGGACACTAAAGTCAAAATTAAAATTTTATGATTCAGATAGAGGACGCAGTTTCAAGAGACTTTCCAATTTACTTCCATTATCCAATTTTGCATTTTTTTTATATGCACACTTTCTGAGGCACATACTGAGCATGTGCTCAGTTTCTGCAGGACAAATAGGAATAACTAAATTATTCCTATTTAAAACTGAATACTTACCTATAAAATAAACCCTAAGATAGCTACAATATAATTAATAATTACATTGTAGCTAGCTTAGGGTTTATTTTTATTTTACAGGCAACTTTGTATTTATTTTAACTAGGTACAATAGCTATTAAATAGTTAATAACTATTTAATAGCTACCTAGATAAAATAAATACAAAGTTGCCAGTAAAATAAAAATAAATCCTAAAATAGCTACAATGTAATTATTAATTATATTGTAGCTATCTGACGCCTAGATTTAGAGTTCTGCGGCCAAAGGGGTGCGTTAGCTACGCATGCTTTTTTTCCCCCGCACCTTTTAAATACCGCTGGTATTTAGAGTTCACAGAAGGGCTGCGTTAGGCTCCAAAAAGGGAGCGTATAGCATAATTTACCGCCACTGCAACTCTAAATACCAGCGGTGCTTACGGACGCGGCTAGCTTCAAAAACGTGCTCGTGCACGATTCCCCCATAGGAAACAATGGGGTCGTTTGAGCTGAAAAAAAATCTAACACCTGCAAAAAAGCAGCGTTCAGCTCCTAACGCAGCCCCATTGTTTCCTATGGGGAACACTTCCTAAGTCTGCACCTAACACCCTAACATGTACCCCGAGCCTAAACACCCCTAGCCTTACACATATTAACCCCTAATCTGCCGCCCTCGCTATCGCTAACCCCTGCATATTATTATTAACCCCTAATCTGCCGCTCCGTACACCGCCGCAACCTACGTTATCCCTATGTACCCCTAATCTGCTGCCCCTAGCACCGCCGACACCTATATTATATTTATTAACCCCTAATCTGCCGCCCCCAACGTCACCGCCACCTACCTACAATTATTAACCCCTAATCTGCCGACCGGACCTCACCGCTACTATAATAAAATTATTAACCCCTAATCCGCCTCACTCCCGTCTCAATAACCCTATAATAATAGTATTAACCCCTAATCTGCCCTCCCTAACATCACCGACACCTTACTTCAAGTATTAACCCCTAATCTGCCGACCGGACCTCACCGCTACTCTAATAAATGTATTAACCCCTAAAGCTAAGTCTAACCCTAACACTAATACCCCCTAAGTTAAATATAATTTTTATCTAACTAAATAAATTATTTCTTATTAAATAAATTATTCCTATTTAAAGCTAAATACTTACCTGTAAAATAAACCCTAATATAGCTACAATATAAATTATAATTATATTGTAGCTATTTTAGGATTAATATTTATTTTACAGACAACTTTGTATTTATTTTAACCAGGTACAATAGCTATTAAATAGTTAATAACTGTTTAATAGCTACCTAGTTAAAATAATTACAAAATTACCTGTAAAATAAATACTAACCTAAGTTACAATTAAACCTAACACTACACTATCAATAAATTAATTAAATAAAATACCTACAATTATCTGCAATTAAACCTAACACTACACTATCAATAAATTAATTACATACAAATACCTACAAATAAATACAATTAAATAAACTAACTAAAGTACAAAAAATAAAAAAAGAACTAAGTTACAAAAAATAAAAAAATAATTTACAAAGATTATAAAAATATTACAACAATTTTAAGCTAATTACACCTACTCTAAGCCCCCTAATAAAATAACAAAGCCCCCCAAAATAAAAAAATGCCCTACCCTATTCTAAAATAAAAATTGAAAAGCTCTTTTACCTTACCAGCCCTTAAAAGGGCCTTTTGCGGGGCATGCCCCAAAGAATTCTGCTCATTTGCCTGTAAAAAAAACATACAATACCCCCCCCCAACATTACAACCCACCACCCACATACCCCTAATCTAACCCAAACCCCCCTTAAATAAACCTAACACTAAGCCCCTGAAGATCTCCCTACCTTGTCTTCACCATGCCAGGTATCACCGATCCGTCCAGAAGAGGGTCCGAAGTCTTCATCCAAGCCCAAGCGGGGGCTGAAGAGGTCCATCATCCGTCTTCATCCAAGTGGGGGCTGAAGAGCTCCATCATCCGGCTGAAGTCTTTATCCAAGCGGGGGCTGAAGAGATCCATCATCCGGCTGAAGTCTTCTATCAAGCGGCATCTTCAATCTTCTTTCTTCCGGCTCCATCTTCATCCCGCCGACGCGGAACATATATCCTGGCCGACGACTTCCCGACGAATGACGGTTCCTTTAAGGGACGTCATCCAAGATGGCGTCCCTCGAATTCCGATTGGCTGATAGGATTCTATCAGCCAATCGGAATTAGGGTAGGAAAATTCTGATTGGCTGATGGAATCAGCCAATCAGATTCAAGTTCAATCCGATTGGCTGATTGCAAGAGGACACCCACAGCAGAGCTGTCTATATAGCTCCTCCCCTAACTGCCACCCCCAGTCATTCTCTTGCAACTCTCGACAAGAAAGGAAGTATCAAGAGATATGTGGTGACTTAGTGTAGTTTTACCTTCAATCAAGAGTTTGTTATTTTTAAACGGTACCGACGTTGTACTGTTTTTCTCTCAGACAGAAATAAGACGAAGAATTCTGCCTGGAGATTTGATGATCTTAGCAGTTTGTAACTAAGGTCCATTGCTGTTCTCACACATAACTGATGAATATGGGAAAACTTCAGTTGGGGGAACGGCCTGCAGATTACCTGCTTTGAGGTATGTTCAGTATTTTTATTTCTAGAGAGAGGAATAAGTTCTAGAAAATGCTGACAGAGCCTTGTGTATTTGAGGTAAGCCTGATGCAGTGATTTAACAGTGACTGGGATCATGCTTACATAACAGGGTAATACTCATGTTAATATTTATATTGCTTAGTGACAAAACGTTTACATGATTTCATAAATAGGACGTTTTTTCTCTGAGGGAGATAAGTCTTTATTTGGGGCCTAGTTTCCACATGGCTAGTCAGATACTCCTAGGAGTATTTTCTTAAGGCCCCTCTGACATCCAGTACATGGTGGGAGGGGCCTATTTTAGCGCTCTAACTGAGCAGTTTTAATACAGACTGAGACATCCAGCTTCCCTAGAAGAGTCCTCTGGCATGTGAGAACCATTTCAAAGGGGTTATTTCTGCACAAAATCGTATTTAAGGGCAGGTAGGAGCCTCAGCAGAGCTGTGGCATGGTGCTCAATTGATTTTTAACGTTTTTTAACGTTTTTCAATCCGGTTTGGGGCCTAAGGGGTTAATCATCTATTTGCAAGTGGGTGCAATGCTGCTTTAGTCCCTTATTCACACTGTAAAAATTTCAAAGATTTTACTGTATTTTTTCACTGTTTTGCAGTTTAAGTGCTAGTTTTTTTCTCTTAAAGGCACAGTAACGTTTTTGTTTAATTGCTGTCTCACCTTTATTAAAGTGTTTTCCAAGCTTGCTTGTCTCATTACTAGTCTGTTAAACATGTCTGACATAGAGGAAACTCCTTGTTCAATATGTTTGGAAGCCATTGTGGAACCCCCTCTTAGAATGTGTACCAAATGTACTGAAATTTCTATAAACTATAAAGACCATATTATGGCGCTTAAAGATTTATCTCCAGGGGATTCTCTGACTGAAAAGAGGGAGATTATGCCATCTAACTCTCCCCATGTGTCAGAACCTATAACTCCCGCTCAAGTGACACCAAGTACATCTAGCGCGTCTAATTCTTTTACCTTACAGGACATGGCGGCAGTTATGAATGCTACCCTCACAGAGGTATTTTCCAAACTGCCAGGGTTACAAGGAAAGCGAGACAGCTCTGGGGCTAGAACTAATACAGAGCTTTCTGATGCTTTAATGCCTGTGTCCGATATACCCTCACAATACTCAGAAGCCGAGGCAGGTGAGCTTCTATCTGTGGGTGATATTTCAGACTCAAGGAAGGCGTTGCTTCAGTCTGATTCTGAGATGACAGCGTTTAAATTTAAGCTTGAACACCTCCGCTTATTGCTTAAGGAGGTTTTAGCGACTCTGGATGACTGTGACCCCATTGTGGTTCCAGAGAAATTGTGTAAAATGGACAAATACTGTGCAGTACCTGTTTACACTGATGTTTTTCCAGTCCCTAAGAGGTTTTTGTAAATTATTACTAAGGAATGGGATAGACCAGGTGTGCCGTTCTCTCCCCCTCCTGCTTTTAAAAAGATGTTTCCCAAAGATGCCACCATACAGGACTCGTGGCAGACGGTTCCTAAGGTGGAGGGAGCAGTCTCCACCCTAGCTAAGCGTACAAGTATCCCCGTCGAGGACAGTTGTGCTTTCCTAGATCCTATGGATAAAAAATTGGAGGGTCTCCTTAAGAAAATTTTTAAGCATCAAGGTTTTATTCTCCAGCCTCTTGCATGCATTGCCCCATTTACTGCTGCAGCGGCTTTTTGGTTTGAGTCTCTTGAGGAGGCTCTACAGGTGGAGACCCCGTTAGAAGACAGGATTAAAGCTCTTAAGTTAGCTAACTCCTTTATTTCTGACGCCATTTTTCATTTAGCCAAGCTAACGGCTAAGAATTCAGGTTTTGCCATTTTGGCGTGTAGGGCGCTATGGCTTAAGTCCTGGTCAGCATACGTTACTTCAAAGTCTAAGCTTCTTAACATCCCCTTCAAGGGGCAGACCCTATTCGGGCCCGGTCTGAAGGAGATCATTTCTGATATTACTGCAGGAAAAGGTCACGCCCTTCCTCAGGATAGGTCCAATAAGTTAAGGACCAAACAGAATAATTTTCGCTCCTTTCGAAACTTCAAGAGTGGCGCAGCTTCAGTTTCCTCTAATGCAAAACAAGAGGGAAATTTCGCCCAGCCCAAACCAGTCTGGAGACCTAACCAGGCTTGGAACAAGGGGAAGTGTGTATTAGTTTAAAAAGTGTAGTACACTTAGATATATATTTTGTACACCTAGTATATATATATATATGTTTTACACCTAGTATATATATTTTTTACACCTAATATATATATTTTTTACACCTAGTATATATATGTTTTATAGGTTGTTTGTTACATTAAAGTTGATTTAAAAAAAAAAAAAGCTTTGAGTGTAGGTCACATGTTTCCTGTCTAGAGTGGAGCTCCAGTATGCAGCTAACCTACTTTGGAAGGTTTTAAAAACTCTAGAAATTTCTGAAGGAAATGTCAACTGAAAACAAACCCATTAATCAGTTAAATATTGTTTTCATAGCTCCACCAAAAAATCCACAGGTCCCCGATTAAAGGAATACTAAACCCACATTTTTTCTTTAATGATTCAGATAGAGCATGCAATTTTAAGCAACTTTCTAATTTATTCCTACTATTAATTTTTCTTGCTATCTTTATTTAAAAAGCAGGAATTTAAAGCTTAGGCAGCAGCTCATTTTAGGTTCAGCACACTGGATAGTGCTTGCTTATTGGTGGATACATTTAGAAAACCAATAAACAAGCATAACCCAGGTTCTCAACCAAAAATGGGCCGGCTCTTAAGCTTTACATTCCTGCTTTTTAAAAAAAGATAGCAAGAGAATGAATAAAAATTGATATTAGGAGTAACTTAGAAAGTTGCTTAAAATCACATGCTCTAGCTGAATCATTAAAGAAATAAAATTGGGTTTAGTGTCCCTTTAAGTCTCGCCAAGGAATGGAAAAAGCCAGGTGTAGCTTTTGCTCCTTCCACCAGATTTAGGAAAATGTACCCCAGTCCGGAACAGAATGTGGAAGTGTCCCAGTCCGGAACAGAATGTGGAAGTGTCCCAGTCCGGAACAGAATGTGGAAGTGTCCCAGTCCGGAACAGAATGTGGAAGTGTCCCAGTCCGGAACAGAATGTGGAAGTGTCCCAGAACGAAACAGAATGTGGAAGTGTCCCAGTCCGGAACAGAATGTGGAAGTGTCCCAGTCCGGAACAGAATGTGGAAGTGTGGGAAAGGATACCTAAGGTTGATGGAGCTATTTCTACCCTTTCCAAGCGTACAACATTTCCTATGGTGCATAGCACTTCGTTCAGAGGTCCAATTGACCACAAATTGGAGTCTTTGTTAAGGAAAGTCTTTCTTCAAACGGGTCTTTTACTTAGACCAGCAGTCTCTCTCACCTGTGTGGCTGCAGCGGGAACACTATGGTGTGACTTTCTAGTCAAAATGGTGACTGACAATTCCTCTACCGAGGACTTGCCAACTTGATGTTATTTAATATTAATTGTAATTCTGAATATGTCTGAATAAAAAACAAAGCTTGTTTGTAGTTTGTCTTAAAAGTACTTCACACTTTTAAGCATTCCATGGAGACAGTTTTTTTGCAAATCACGAACAATCAGGAGCATAATCACCATGAATATTTTTTTTGCCCAAAGTATGTTCTGCTAATGTCCCTTTAATCTTTTTTAATTATCTGCAGTTTAAGTTCTTAAGATCAATGAAAGTAAAATAATGGTTGATATCCTATACACAGTGTTAAAGATTAAAATTGTTACTTGCTGTATCCTCCTTTGGTCAAAAGGTGGCGATAGAGGATTATGTTATTTTATCTCTTGTCTGGATTCCAATTATTCAGAATTTGTTGTGTGAAATTTATGCTTTTAATGTGCTGTGTGAATGTGTTAGACCAGGGGTGCCCAATAGCTAGATCAGGATCTACCAGTAGATCCCGAAGGCGCTGCTGGTAGATCTTGGCCAATGTGATCAAAATTATGTAGTCAAGTTATCTCAACACTGGAGCGTGAGTAGAGTGTTACTTTTGTCGTCAGGATTAATCTGTTGTATCTTTATACTTTTGCACATCCATGTGTTGCTAAATCATGTAACCTTAAACGGATGTGAAACACACTTCTTTTTTTTCATGATTCAGATATAGAACATGCAATTATAAACAACTTTCTAATTTACTCCTATTATCAAATTCTCTTCATTCTCTTGTTATCTTTATTTGAAAAAGCAAGAATGTAAGTTTAGGAGCGGCCTATTTTTAGTCGGTAGATCTCGTTGAGCTGGTCATTTGAAAAGTAGATCCCAACACAAAAAAAGTGTGGGCACCTCTGTGTTAGACTTTCTCAAACAAGTAATTGATGATTCCACACCAGGAGTGGATAATCTTGTAAAAACATGCAGTATAAGTTCACTTGATGCAGACTTAAAGGGACAGTCAATTCCAAAATAAACTTTCATGATTCAGATAGGGAATGTAATTTCAAACAACTTTCCAATTTACTTTTATCACCAATGTTGCTTTGTTCTCTTGGTGTTCTTAGTTGAAAGCTAAATCTAGTTAGGCTCATATGCTAATTTCTTAGACCTTGAAGGCCGCCTCTAATCTGAATGCATTTTGACCACTAGAGGGTGTTAGTATATGGGTGTCATATAGATAACATTGAGCTCACACACGTGAAGTTACCTAGGAGTTAGCTCTAATTGTCTAAAATGCAAGTCTGTCAAAAGAACTGAAATAAGGGGGCAGTCTGCAGAGGCTTAGATACAAGGTAATTACAGAGGTAAAATGTGTATTATTATAACTGTGTTGGTTATGCAAAACTGTGGAATGAGTAATAAAGGGATTATCTGTCTTTTTAAACAATAAAAATTCTGGTGTAGACTATCCCTTTAAGTGATAAAAACCCATTTGATCATTCTCAGTAGTTAGACAAACCTCCCTGATATCTCAAACCTCCTCGTTTCCCATCTCACCCAAGCATTTTCCCTATAAAAAAAACAAGGATCAAAAGATCACACAAGTTATGTTTATTTAAATTAATAATGAATTAATGGGGTGACAACTAAAACTATTTTTAAACCAATACCCATAGTTGCAGAGACTGAATTCTAACCCCCAAAGCCAAGGTCAGGGGCTTCATTATATTGTTAGGAGAGCAATGGCAATTCATCCAAGGTGCAGACAACCTAGAAGAGATTTGCAAGGCCTGACTGGGAATAAATGCAGCCCTGGAAACTTTGGAGATCAGCTTTATTTTTCATTGAGTCAGTAGAAAGAGCACACCCCATTTTTCTAAAAGGGGATTACTGGGATACTCCTTACCCCAGTATTTATTTCAGAATTATATTATATTAGTTTGCATTGACCCCTTAGTGACCAGACTATTTTTTCAATTTTCTTACCGTTAAGGACCAGAGCTATTTTTACATTTCTGCGGTTTTTGTGTTTAGCTGTAGTTTTCCTCTTACTCATTTACTGTACCCACACATATTATATACCGTTTTTCTTGCCATTAAATGGACTTTCTAAAGATACCATTATTTTCATCATATCATATGGTTTACTATAAAAAATAATTATAAAATATGATGAAAAAGTTGAAAAAAAATACACTTTTTCTAACTTTGACCCCTAAAATTTGTTACCCATGTATAACCTCCAAAAAACGCCCATGCTAAATAGTTTCTAAATTTTGTCCTGAGTTTAGAAATACTGTTTACATGTTCTTTGCTTTTTTTGCAAGTTATAGGGCAATAAGTACAAGTAGCACTTTGCTATTTTTTCAAAATTAGCGATAGTTACATTGTAACACTAATATCTGTCAGGAATCCCTGAACATCCCTTGACATGTATATATTTTTTTTTAGTAGACAACCCAAAGTATTGATCTAGGCCCATTTTGGTATATTTCATGACACCATTTCACCGCAAAATGCGATCTAATAAAAAAAAACGTTAACGTTTTCACTAACTAAGTTTCTCAATGAAATGATTTACAAACAGCTTGTGCAATTATGGCACAAATGGTTGTAAATGCTTCTCTGGGGTGCCCTTTGCTCAGAAATAGCAGACATATAAGGTTTTGGCATTGCTTTTTGGTAATTAGAATTCTAATTAGGTAGCTTGTAGGGTTAATTTTAGCTTTAGTGCAGAGATCAGCCTCCCATCTGACACATCCCACCCCCTGATCCCTCCCTGACCCCTCTCAAACAGTTCTCTTCCATCTCCCATCCCCAAAGGTCACCCCCATCTAAAGTACTGGCAGAAAGTATATTAATAATAATAATAATAATAATAATAATAATAATAATAATATATTAGCCGCCATGTTAGGTACTGTCAGCTGTCTGCCAGTACCCATTTTGCTATAACTTTTGCCTTTTTTTATATTTTATATAAATACACTTTTTTTCTGTAGAATAGCTGCCCTCCCTCATTTCCCTACCCCCCTACTCCATCCTAGATCACTTTCTTAACTATTATGCCCCTTTCCCTCCTTCCAACTTACTAAATATTTTCCGTAGTGTAAGCGGTCCCACCCGCTCCTGCCCCCTTCCTGCCTCCTCAAGGGATGGGCCACCCACCCGCCTCCCTACTATCCCTCCCATGCCACCAATGATTGGCACCATCGCTGGCTGATGCAGACAGGGCCACATCTAGGCATTGCTGCAATACCCTGAAAGCAGCTATAAACGATCACAATTGCTTCAAGCGCTTGAAATCCCAGAGGACGTGCCAGGCACGTGCAATACAACGTCGTGTAATGCCAGGAATGCCCTAGTGATTACCGGCTGTTCTTTGTAGGACATGCCTGGCACATCCTCAGTCGTTAAGGGGTTAAAGAAAAGTACCAGATTGTTGTTATATAGGCACCCTACAACCCAATTGCATTCATTAATCACCCCTTTAAATTGTAACTTTCCAGCCCCAGCTACTGCAGCCCACCAAGAAATCTCCTGGTATCCTGGTGGCTGCACATTGATGCTTCGCCTGATTGGCTCACCCATGTGCATTGCTATTTCTTTAACAAAGGATATCTAAAGAATAAAGCAAATTAGATAATATAAGTAAATTGGAATGTTGTTTAAAATTGTGTTCTCTATCTGAATCATTAAATATTTTTTGGGGGGTTTAGTTTCCCTTTAAACCCCTGACTAGTTAAATATAGTGATATTTGTCCATCCCTGTATACGCTAACCAGAACGCATTACAAGTTTACTTTCAAGTTTAATACAGATCCACTCATAATCTAGCCAATAATATAGTATTTTACAGTATAATATATAGTATACTTATATGAAACTACATACACATGTACAACATACCCACAATCCTTAGTACTAGTTTCGCTATTGTCACATGTAAATTGTATTGTCATTTAATACTGCGTAAAGGTATCAGTTACATTACACCTTTGCTACAGGGGATGATGCTGCTTTTAAAATTCCCGCCAGGGTCAGAGAAGCATTGTCTTCCTTAAAACACTGCTTGTAGCCCTTTATAACATTTCACAGCCAATCTTTATGACAATACAAATCCCCTTATAACAAAGCGCTATTGTCACAATGCAATTATCATCAAAGCCTATCTGAGATTGTTGTAGTTTAAATAAAAAAAATGTTTAAAAATTGCTGGCAAGTATTTTAAAATAATTTTCAAAAATAAGCAAAATTAATTATATAGCTAAGCTGCCTGGAACAGCCAACTCCACCCCCTTATCAGTGTTTAGACACAGGCATTGTATTTCAACTGAGTTCACAGCTTCTAGGCATGCTCCAGCAGATAATTCCAATTCACTTTTGCCTTCTACCAAAAGATCAATAAACATAGATACAGCCATAAAAGGAATTGTGTGTGGGGAGTTAGAGGGTTAATGATGAGGCACTGCAGTATAAATTTGCAGGTAAAGTAATTAAAGTACAAATATTATTTTGTCTCTATCCCAACTTGTTTTATGTCCCTTTAATTCACATGTAGCTCACCTAATTACACTCAGAAAATACTGGAAGGTGCATAAGCAGCATGTATAAGATAGCTCTGGTTATCTGTAAAGTAAATTAGAACATTAAAGGCAGTATTGTAGTTGTTAGACTAGAGATATAATTTTAACAGATTAAAGGGACATTGAACACTAAATAAATGCTATATAGAATAATGCATTCAAAGAAAAGATTAGTCTGAGAATGACATGTAGATGTATTTGTTAAAGTTTAATTAGCTGATTAAATATTGACAAAATAAGTGTAAAGTGTTAGTGTCTATAGAACAATGGGAGCTGCCATGTTGTAACTTAGGTTACCTTCTCTGCTGTGACCAATTAGGAACAGTTATAAATAGGTCACTAGAGTGTGCAGCCAATGGCTGTGTGGAATATAACAGTGTTCTGCACTTCCATTTCTAACAGGAACTGAAAAGCTCACAATTTCAGAATGGAATTTCAAGAAAAGGGAACAAAATAAATAATGAAAGTATATTGCAGAGTTTTTTCTTTATACAATTTATCATTTTATATTACCATCGCAAAGTGTTTAATGTCCCTTTAAAATTAAAGTGATGGTAAAGTTTCCATTCAGGATCTGATTATATGAATTGGAAACAATATTTTAGATGGACTTTAACTCATACATTCTTTATATATACATATATATATATATATATATATATATATATATATATATATTTATTTCATATCCAACAACGTACAAAAAATATAGTTAAGCACATTCGCATTTATATTGCACCATGCAGGGTTAATCAATCTAAAAAAAAAACAATGTTTTGTTATACAGAAAAAAAAGAAAAAAACAACATTGTCATCCTTAATGTATCCTAAAATAAGAACTAAAACAAAAATAAAATTAGCAACAATAACTGTACATTTGTTGGTGTTTTTCTTCCCCCCCCAAAAAAAAAAAAACTTCTGCACTCCGTCACTCACCTCCATCAAAAGTCATTATTAGAGACCAAAAAAAAAAAATTGTCACGTAACTCATACATTCTAATATACACTATAACTTTTGTGGCTCTAGCCAGAAAAAAATAAAATATGGGGGATCAGAGCGTGGGGTATTAGAATTTCATCACTATTTTAACAAGTACGTTATTGCGCATCTTCATTAAAATGAATGAATTAAAGTCCATCTAAAATATAATTTTTATTCCGGATCTGATTATACAAAATGTTACAATCGCTATAAAGTCACTTGCTGTTTCCCTGCTTGGTCAGTAGGTGGCAATAGAGGAATATTTATACTATCAATTAAAAAAATCTGGATTCCCACCTTATAGTATACTCTGGTAATTGTGTGTTATTGTGCTAGTCTTCCTAATATATGTGATTGATGATTTCAGAACAGCTGGGTTGCCTTTTTTTTTTACATAGGTAAAGTCCTGCTCCAAAGTTACAAGCTTGGCAGCTCTCCAGCAGAACACAACAATTAGGAATGGCAGTCACCTGACCTCACGATTACCAAGTTGTGTTCTGCTTAGCAGCTGTAAGGCTTTTAGCTCTTACATGGACTTTATTTATGTGTTTAACTCATTTGTGGGAGTTAAGGTCAGTAATACTGAAATTACACACTATAATGAGTAATTTTTGCATTAGCATGTCTTTTTACCAAATTCTAATGAGAATATTTCATAAAAAGCCCAAAACCGACAATGTTGAATTTAAGTATTCTCTTAGCAAACTCAATGTTATAATTGTGTTCAAACTGAAAAGTCCCACTCTCATATAATGTGACACAATATTTTGGTCTCTACTTCATATGACCCGATATAGAAATCATCCCATTTACTAATTATTTATATATTAAAGCGACAGTCTAGTCAAAATTAAACTTTCATAATCCAGATAGGGCATGCAATTTTAAACAACTTTCCAATTTAATTTTATCATCAAATTTGCTGTGTTCTCTTGGTATTCTTTGTTGAAAGCTATAAACCTAGGTAAGCTCATATGCTAATTCCTAAGCCCGCCTCTTATCTCAGTGCATTTTGTAGTTTTTCACAGCTAGAAAGCGTTAGTTCATGTGTGCTATAAAGATAATATTGTGCTCGTTCCCATAGAGTTATTTATGAGTCAGCACTGATTAGCTAAAATGAAAGTCTGTCAAAAGAACTGAGATAAGGGGAAGTCTATAGAGGCTTAGATACAAGGTAATCACAGCGGTAAAAAGTGTTGGTTATGCAAAACTGGAGAATGGGTAATAAATGAATTATCTATCTTTTTAAACAATGACAATTCTGGAGTAGACTCTCCCTTTAATACAGTGCTGGAATATTCCAGAGTTATTCTTCAGAATCTAAAAAAATGTTCTCCCAGCAATATTTTTTTTATATATTTTATATATAATGCCATAGCGAAAAATTTAAAGTAATATAACGTACACATACAGTATAGCAACGTATAGTAGATGAAGTTGAAAGAAGACAAAAAGTACTTTATAATCCCCAATTTTTAAAATCCTGACAGTAATACCTTTAGAAAATAGCTTTACCTTGCCTGTAGGCAATCTTGCACCCCTCAAAGGCTCTCGCAACCTCTGATAGAATACATGCCAAATGGGAATGACATGTCCCACAAATTGCAGGAGCCAAGCAAAGATTGCAGCTTTTAGACTGACAGCAACATCATGAAGGCCTAACTGTCTCCAACATGCACTGAATCTTCTCCTTTGGTAATATACAGTGCTTGGAATCAATCTCAATGCCATGGAACATGAGAGATATGCACAGCCCCTGCATCTTCTCCTCAGCCAATGGGACGTCAAACTCCTTCATCAGTGACCTCATCACCATCATCAACGCAACACATCTTGAGGAACAAGGGTACCCAATGAGCAGGAAGTTATCCAAGTAATGAGTTATGACATATTAACCAACCTGTGCAGAAAATAAGGCACAAGATCCCACAAGCAATTGGAAGACACATGTTCTCATAATAATGACTCTTAAACCAACAACCCATGAGCCTTAAGAACGAAAGGTGGATAGGTACCAGACAAAATGTTGATACAATATCCAGTTCGCTATCAGTGCACATCCTGTCATCCACACTAACTGGAGTGTGTCATCAAATAACTAATAATGGATGGACCATGCTAAGCTCAGGATCAATCACATCATTAACTGACCACCCTTTAGGGAAGGAAATGTGCTGGATCAGGCAAACCTTTCTTGGTTCCTTTTTGGATACCTCTCTCAGTGGAGAAGTCACCAACCCATGAATTGAGACTTCAGTGAACTGACCTGTCATGGCCCAACGCCACCTCCTTGGCCATCTTATCCCTTACACCTGCTGGATGTTGATAAGTTGACTTAAGATTGCGGTGAATCTGTGAACCCACCACCCAGCCAGCAACTGGGATTGATAATTTGCTAAACCATCTTGTTGCCCAGCCAGGAAGGCCCTTAGCTCCAACTCACCCACTGTTCCTGTCTCTTGGCACACTCCAATCTCGGATGTCGTCCCCGCAGTACTTGCACACATGGCTAAAGGAGCATAAGGGTCCCCTGTCACTGTGCTTGTTTTGGAATTTTCAGTGCTCCTTGTCACGTCTCAAAAAATGAGGTGGCTGGTGCGAAGATGAATTGCTGGATCCCAGCACAGGAGGAAACCAC
Organism: Bombina bombina; assembly: GCF_027579735.1. Taxonomy (NCBI): domain Eukaryota; kingdom Metazoa; phylum Chordata; class Amphibia; order Anura; family Bombinatoridae; genus Bombina; species Bombina bombina. The sequence goes on from NC_069509.1 coordinate 154,520,596, forward strand.
TCAGGATCAATCTGCGACAATAGATGCATGTTGATCAATCCAAAATCAAGCAAGGGGTTGCCTGTCTCCTTCCCCCTGAATCCCACATTCTTAACCTCTTCCCTCACTTGGGACCCATGCCTCCTTCAGCCATACCCTTCTGCCAATACGCTTCCACAGACAGTGCAAAGTCATTCATGTATGGTATACGGTGACTTTTTAATGACTTTAGACTTCAAGTGCACATGCAGACTATAAATCAAACAATGATAGGTGTCACCCTGTACAGTTACCCAGTGCCCAATCTGCTGCCCCACGCCCACTGGAGTTACTGGAGGTAAGGCCCTTTGTGTCAGCAGTACTACCACTCCACTTACAGGTGTAGCTCACTTTACCCCAGCAGCACTTCCCTTGTTTCTCACCAACTTCTTCAACATCCTAAACACCTGGGAAAAAAGAGGAATATCTTTGCTGGGAAAGGGGCCCCTGAGAGCCTGGATGTATCACCAGGTACCTGCACACCAACATAACCAGCATTCATCCAATCCAACTGCATTTAAAAGTAACAATTTTTTGTGACCCACCTCAGAGTTAATCTGCCGCCAATGCACACCATGTTTATGCATCCTTGTTGCCTGACTGGAAGAACTGTCACCTGCCCAGACAACATGAAAGGCTCCAAACTCACCTATATCAAGCAAATCAATATCCCTTGGTTAAGCTTCTACCCTCCATGTCTTCCCCTCCACACTTAACACTCACTCCCTGCATAAAGCCTGGTCCACCAACAAACCCCTGTTCGCATGTGGCTTCCATTGCATAATATGAGCCCCTCAATGCGCCGCACCCGTGTACCAACCTGAAGTACCCCCCTCTTACCAGCAGCATGAGGCAGAGATGATGTAGTGCACCATTTCAAAATCTGTCACTGAGACCAATCAGACCCAGAAGTGACATCACCAGAAGGACTGCCCGAATAGTATCCTGGGAAGCCACTGACTGCCATATTGGAAGAGGCTGCACTGGAGCACCCAACACACCTGAGAGGACAGACTTAAGGAGGTATCACAGAAGGGAAAGAACTTGAGTCCTCCATGTCCCCCCATCTCCAGGCCCTGAGGACACCATAGAAGTGGGAGAAGGACTGGGAGGCAAAACAAGGGGAGGAGGGGACGGAGGGAGGTAAAGGCCAGGAAAAAGGGTATGCCTAACAGAGGAAGGAGTTGGGGGACAGTCTCCCCCAACTGCTGGTTACCACTCACTTCAATTGCAGGACGCCGGGACAACACTAGAGACACATACTGGAATCTGGGAGGAGAAACAGAGAAATGATAAGCCCACTCCATGCTGAAGCATCAGGAATCTGCAGGTAAAGAGGCTGAAAAATCTATGACTTCTTCCTAAAAGATAAGAAGCCCCTATCTCCCTAATATGCAACAAAAGTTGCATTCACACACACACATACACAAAACAAACCTAAGAGCCTTAACCTTTAGGTAAGCTTCAGGCTAGGAGGCCCTACATTAGCTTTACATGTAGCTACACCTTCAGGGGAATCACTCCACAAGGGAAACTCTGGCGCTTAAAGGGTCTGTCAACGTATAAAGTCGATATCAACAATTTTTTTACAAATCTATCCACCAATATGTTGTCAACCCCCTGGCACTTTGCTGTTAGCCCCATATGCTAGGATTACGGCTAATGCCAAAACTAACAGATAAGGGCCAGATTACAAGTGGAGCGCAAACGTTTGTGCATGAGCAATAAGGGGTTTATTGCGGGTGTTTGCACTCGTTGGATTTACTGCTTGTATTACGAGTTGAAAGTAGACCTCTGGTTAACTGTTTCACAAAACAAAAAAGTGTCACAAAACACATAAAAAATACATTACAAAGTATGCTTACACTCATAACTCCAACTGATAAAAATTATTCAAAAAAAATATTGTACACAAAAGTAATAAAATTAATAAAGGCTCAAAGATATGAGGTCTGAGGTGTTAGAAAATAAAGGCAAGCAAAGGGCTTTAACATTGAGATATATATTCATATACATCTCTAAAGTTGTATATGTATGTACAGTATGTACAGTACACTAGCTACAATGAATCCTTTGAAACCTTTTTGGACATTCAAAAGTTTGAGAGAAAATTGAGATTAAGGGAGCATTTTGGGGGATCTCAGAGTGAACGGAATAAATTTAAATTAAAGAGTCACTATAATCCATCTAGCTCCAATGCTAGTATTAAGACCTACACAAGGTTATTTACTGACCAGGCTAATGATGCCTTTCAACAAGATAAACACAATTGTAGGAACAACATGTCCAGAGAGGAACGGAAGGCACTAAAATCCCTTTGCGAGAACAAGGATTTAATATTTTGTGAAGCTGATAAGGGTGGTGCTATGGTGGTCCTGGACTATCAATACTATCAAAAAGAAGCTCTTCAACAGCTAAATGATCCTATAACTTACAGAAAGCTTACAGGTGATCCTACATGGACCTTTTAACAACAAGTGGATCCGTCATTGCAGAGAGCTCATGTTGAAGGTTGGATTGATAAAAACCTTGTGACTTTTCTCACTGTTCAATTCCCTAGAGTATCGTTATTCTACACACTACCAAAGGTGCATAAACATGCCACTGAACCACTGGGCAGACTGATAGTTTCAGCTATTGGATCTCTCCTGCAACCTATTGCTTCTTTTCTTGATAGCCTGTTGCAACCATTGTTCAGAAATATGCAATCTTTTCTGCTAGATTCTATGACACTAATTGGTGATCTGAAGCAACTACCTCCATTAAAAAGGACTGAACTGTTGGTGACTTTAGACGTTGTCAACTTGTATACAGTTATTCCTCATACACAAGGCATGTAGACAGTACTGAATCATTGTGCAGATACCCCTATGTGGAACCAGCGATGGAATGGATCTTGGAAATACTGCAGTTTTGCCTGACCATGAATTACTTCAGATTCGAGAATATCTTCTATCTGCAAATGTTGGCTACAGCGATGGAGTCCAATGTGGCCTCATCATACGCAAGTCTGTATATGGCTGAATTTGAGCAGTATACAACCAATCTATTCTAGCAACAAGAAATAAAGGCCCAGATTATGAGTTTTGCGTTAGAGGCTGTGCGGTTCTAACAAGCAGTTTTGTCTCACCACTCACTTACATGCAGCGCTGGTATTATGAGTTTTCAGAAACCCGTCGTTAAAAGACAAGAAGTGAGTGTTGAGCACAATTTTGCTCATTACCGCACTCCAATACCAGCGCTGTTTAAATCAGCGGTGAGCTGGTCATACGTGCTCGTGCACGATTTCCCCATAGGAATCAACGGGGAGAGCCGGCTAAAAAAAAGTCTAACACCTGCAAAAAAGCAGCGTAAAGCTCAGTAACGCAGCCCCATTGATTCCTATGGGGAAATAAAAATTATGTCTACACCTAACAACCTAACATGAACCCCGAGTCTAAACACCCCTAATCTTACACTTATTAACACCAAATCTGCCGCCCCCGACATCGCCGACACCTGCTTTATACTTATGAACCCTTAATCTGCTGCCCCCAACATCGCCAACACCTACTTTATATTTATTACCCCTAATCTGCCGCCCTCAATGTCGCCGCGACCTACCTACATTTATTAACCCCTAATCTGCTGCACCCAATGTCGCCACCACTATATTAAAGTTATTAACCCCTAAACCGAAGTCTAATCCTAACCCTAACACCCCCTAACTTAAATATAATTACAATAAATCTAAATAAATATTCCTATCATTAAATAAATTATTCCTATTTTAAACTAAATACTTACCTGTAAAATAAACCCTAAGATAGCTACAATATAACTAATAGTTACATTGTATCTTGTCATTTAAAAGAATCTCAGTAGTGCTCTCCAAATAATATGTTAGTCTATGGCAGGGTTATAACACAATATATTTAATAATTATCCTTTAAATATAAACCCTCAATCAATATGCATCTACTAGAAACCATAAAATAAATATAAATACCTGAATTATTTTTATTAGTTAATATCTATGAACACATTGGAATTTATTTGTAATACCAGAATATGAAACAATATTATACATGTTTAAAAATTATTAAGATATGCTATACTTCTTAAAAAGCTCATAAAAGTTTACCTTTAAAACTAGCCTTATTTACAATAGCCTTTCATTCAGAGTTGCATTTAAAATATCACAGTGAGACTTAAGATAACAGCTACTAATATTTATAAATACAATTAACAGTGCGAATAAACAATAGGACAATATATATATATATATATATATATATATATATACTCAGCTATTTAGCTGCAATTGATTCTAATTCAATTCTAATTAGGATACTAAAAATACATGTATTCTTAATGTGAACAGTTACTTAAATGACTATTTATTTAAACTGGCACAAATTCTTATTTACTTACAATTATATAATCAATGTAAATATTTGCATAGGAAATTAGCACATCTAGGCAAGCATCCCGCTTGCTTTCCCCCAGAAATTCTTAATATACAATGTTTCCAATGCACAAGAGAATTGTGGGAAAGATATGCAAATTCTCAGTTTTTTTTGCTTCAAAAAAACTGTTTTGACACAGCGATCCTTTTAAACAGGAAAATGACAGCAAACCAGAAATCACTCACTAGACAAGCCTGTTTCGTTCTTTTTGGAACTCATCAGTAGGAGATAGATTTCTGGTTGCTGCATTGGAAAAGCTATTGTCATGGTTAAAGCAAAATTCATTAAAATTATGGGGGGAGATAAAAATCTGAAATTAAAATCCTCCACGTCTCAAAATTAAATCAATGTAAATATTGGCATAGGAAATTAGTACATCTAGGCAAGTATCCCCGCTTGCTTTCCCCCAGAAATTCTTAATATACAATGTTTCCAATGCACAAGAGAATTGTGGGTAAGATATGCAAATTAGATATGCAAATTCTCAGGTTTTTTTGCTTCAAAAATACTGTTTTGACACAGCGATCCTTTTAAACAGGAATATGACAGCAAACCAGAAATCACTCACTAGACAAGCCTGTTTCGTTCTTTTTGGAACTCATCAGTAGGAGATAGATTTCTGGTTACTGCATTGGAAAAGCTATTTTCATGGTTAAACCAAAATTCATTAAAATTATGGGGGGAGATAAAAAAATGAAATTAAAATCCTTGATGTCTCAAAATTAAATCAATGTAAATATTTGCATAGGAAAATCACTCACTAGAAAAGCCTGTTTCGTTCTTTTTGGAACTCATCAGTAGGAGATAGATTTCTGGTTGCTGCATTGGAAAAGCTATTTTCATGGTTAAACCAAAATTCATCAAAATTATGGGTGGAGATAAAAAACTGAAATTAAAATCCTCCATGTCTCAAAATTAAATCAATGTAAATATTTGCATAGGAAATTAGTACATCTAGGCAAGTATCCCTGCTTGCTTTCCCCCAGAAATTCTTAATAAACAATGTTTCCAATGCACAAGAGAATTGTGGGTAAGATATGCAAATTCTCAGTTTTTTTGCTTCAAAAATACTGTTTTGACACAGCGATCCTTTTAAACAGGAATATGACAGCAAACCAGAAATCACTCACTAGACAAGCCTGTTTCGTTCATTTTGGAACTCATCAGTAGGAGATAGATTTCTGGTTGCTGCATTGGAAAAGCTATTTTCATGGTTAAACCAAAATTCATTAAAATTATGGGGGGAGATAAAAAAACTGAAATTAAAATCCTCCACGTCTCAAAATTAAATCAATGTAAATATTTGCATAGGAAATTAGTACATCTAGGCAAGTATTCCCGCTTGCTTTCCCCCAGAAATTCTTAATATACAATGTTTCCAATGCACAAGAGTATTGTGCGTAAGATATGCAAATTTTAATTTTTTTTTTGCTTCAAAAATACTGTTTTGACACAGCGATCCTTTTAAACAGGAATATGACAGCAAACCAGAAATCACTCACTAGACAAGCCTGTTTCGTTCTTTTTGGAACTCATCAGTAGGAGATAGATTTCTGGTTGCTGCATTTGAAAAGCTATTTTCATGGTTAAACCAAAATTCATTAAAATTATGGGGGGAGATAAAAAAACTGAAATTAAAATCCTCCATATCTTAAAATGAAATCAATGTAAATATTTGCATAGGAAATTAGTACAACTAGGCAAGTATCCCCGCTTGCTTTCCCCCAGAAATTCTTAATATACAATGTTTCCAATGCACAAGAGAATTGTAGGTAAGATATGCAAATTCTCAGTATTTTTGCTACAAAAATACTGTTTTGACACAGCGATCCTTTTAAACCTTTAGTGACCGGGTGAAAGTGCCTACATCGGAACACCTGTTCCGATGTAGACAAATTGAAACTACGCGATCGTGCATACGATCGCGAGATTTCAACTATTGGATCGCATCTGGGGGGCGTCCCTACAACCCTAGGAACGCCCTCCAGACCGCGATCAAGTCCTAGAAGCACAGAAGGCTTCAGGACAGCCGTTTGTTATGACGTTCTATTCCATCATAACGGCTTTAAAGCCCAGTGTAATTATGATAGAATAGAACGGCATAACGGCGTTTAAAGGTTAAACAGGAATATGACAGCAAACCAGAAATCACTCACTAGACAAGCTTGTTTCGTTCTTTTTGGAACTCATCAGTAGGAGATAGATTTCTGGTTGTTGCATTGGAAAAGCTATTTTCATGGTTAAACCAAAATTCATTAAAATTATGGGGGGAGAAAACTGAAATTAAAATCCTCCATAACTCAAAATTAAATGAATGTAAATATTTGCATAGGAAATTAGTACATCTAGGCAAGTATCCCCGCTTGCTTTCCCCCAAAAATTCTTAATATACAATGTTTCCAATGCACAAGAGAATTGTGGGTAAGATATGCAAATTCTAAGTTTTTTTGCTTCAAAAATACTGTTTTGACAAAGCGATCCTTTTAAACCAGAAATCACTCACTAGACAAGCCTGTTTCGTTCTTTTTGGAACTCATCAGTAGGACATAGATTTCTGGTTGCTGCATTGGAAAAGCTATTTTCATGGTTAAACCAAAATTCATTAAAATTATGGGGGGAGATAAAAAACTGAAATTAAAATCCTCCATGTCTCAAAATTAAATCAATGTAAATATTTGCATAGGAAATTAGTACACCTAGGCAAGTATCCCCGCTTGCTTTTTTCAGTTTTTTATCTCCCCCCATAATTTTAATGAATTTTGGTTTAACCATGAAAATAGCTTTTCCAATGCAGCAACTAGAAATCAATCACCTACTGATGAGTTCCAAAAAGAACGAAACAGGCTTGTCTAGTGAGTGATTTCTGGTTTGCTGTCATATTCCTGTTTAAAAGGATCGCTGTGTCAAAACAGTATTTTTGAAGCAAGAAAACTGAGAATTTGCGTATCTAATTTGCATATCTTACCCACAATTCTCTTGTGCATTTGAAACATTGTATATTAAGAATTTCTGGGGGAAAGCAAGTGGGGATACTTGCCTAGATGTTCTAATTTCCTATGCAAATATTTACATTGATTTAAATTCGAGACATGGAGGATTTTAATTTCAGTTTTTTATCTCCACCCATAATTTTAATGAATTTTGTTTTAACCATGAAAATAGCTTTTCCAATGCAGCAACCAGAAATCTATCTCCTACTGATGAGTTCCAAAAGGAACGAAACAGGCTTGTCTAGTGAGTGATTTCTGGTTTGCTGTTATATTCCTGTTTAACCTTTTAACGCCGTTATGCCGTTCTATTCCGTCATAATTACACTGGGCTTTAAAGCCGTTATGATGGAATAGAACATCATAACAAACGGCTGTCCTGAAGCCTTCTGTGCTTCTAGGACTTGATCGCAGTCTGGAGGGCGTTCCTAGGGTTGTAGGAACGCCCCCCAGATGAGATCCAATAATTGAAATCTCGCGATCGTATGCACGATCGCGTAGTTTCAATTTGTCTACATCGGAACAGGTGTTCCGATGTAGGCACTTTCACCCTGTCACTAAAGGGTTAAAAGGATCGCTGTGTCAAAACAGTATTTTTGAAGCAAAAAAACTGAGAATTTGCATATCTTACCCACAATTCTCTTGTGCATTGGAAACATTGTATAATAAGAAATTCCGGGGGAAAGCAAGCGGGGATATTTGCCTAGTTGTACTAATTTCCTATGCAAATATTTACATTGATTTAAATTCGAGACATGGAGGATTTTAATTTCAGTTTTTTTATCTCCACCCATAATTTTAATGAATTTTGTTTTAATCTTGAAAATAGCTTTTCCAATGCAGCAACCAGAAATCCATCTCCTACTGATGAGTCCCAAAAAGAATGATACAGGCTTGTCTAGTGAGTGATTTCTGGTTTGCTGTTATATTCCTGTTTAAAAGGATCGCTGTGTCAAAACAGTATTTTTGAAGCAAAAAAACTGAGAATTTGCATATTTTACCCACAATTTTCTTGTGCATTGGAAACATTGTATATTAAGAAATTCTGGGGGAAAGCAAGCGGGGATACTTGTCTAGTTGTACTAATTTCCTATGCAAATATTTACATTGATTTAATTTTGAGACATGGAGGATTTTAATTTCATTTTTTTATCTCCCCCCATAATTTTAATGAATTTTGGTTTAACCATGAAAATAGCTTTTCCAATGCAGCAACTAGAAATCTATCTCCTACTGATGAGTTCCAAAATGAACGAAACAAGCTTGTCTAGTGAGTGATTTCTGGTTTGCTGTCATATTCCTGTTTAAAAGGATCGCTATGTCAAACCAGTATTTTTGAAGCAAAAAAACTGAGAATTTGCATATCTTACCCACAATTCTCTTGTGCATTGGAAACAATGTTTATTGGGAAAGCAAGCGGGGATACTTGCCTAGATGTTCTAATTTCCTATGCAAATATTTACATTGATTTAAATTCGAGACATGGAGGATTTTAATTTCGGTTTTTTATCTCCACCCATAATTTCAATGAATTTTGTTTTAACCATGAAAATAGCTTTTCCAATGCAGCAACCAGAAATCTATCTCCTACTGATGAGTTCCAAAAAGAACAAAACAGGCTTGTCTAGTGAGTGATTTCTGGTTTGCTGTTATATTCCTTTTTAACCTTTTAACGCCGTTATGCCGTTCTATTCCGTCATAATTACACTGGGCTTTAAAGCCGATATGATGGAATAGAACATCATAACAAACGGCTGTCCTGAAGCCTTCTGTGCTTCTAGGACTTGATCGCAGTCTGGAGGGCATTCCTAGGGTTGTAGGAACGCCCCCCAGATGAGATCCAATAATTGAAATCTCGCGATCGTATGCACGATCGCGTAGTTTCAATTTGTCTACATCGGAACAGGTGTTCCGATGTAGGCACTTTCACCCTGTCACTAAAGGGTTAAAAGGATCGCTGTGTCAAAACAGTATTTTTTAAGCAAAAAAACTGAGAATTTGCATATCTTACCCACAATTCTCTTGTGCATTGGAAACATAGTATATTAAGAATTTCTGGGGGAAAACAAGCGGGGATACTTGCCTAGATGTACTAATTTCCTATGAAAATATTTACATTGATTTCATTTTAAGACATGGAGGATTTTAATTTCAGTTTTTTTATCTCCCCCCATAATTTTAATGAAGTTTGGTTTAACCATGAAAATAGCTTTTCCAATGCAGCAACCAGAAATCTATCTCCTACTGATGAGTTCCAAAAAGAACGAAACAGGCTTGTCTAGTTAGTGATTTCTGTTTAAAAGGATCGCTGTGTCAAAACAGTTTTTTTTTTAAGCAAAAAAACTGAGAATTTGCATATCTTACCCACAATTCTCTTCTGCATTGGAAACATTGTATATTAAGAATTTCTGGGGGAAAGCAAGTGGGGATACTTGCCTAGATGTACTAATTTCCTATGCAAATATTTACATTGATTTAATTTTGAGACATGGAGGATTTTAATTTCAGTTTTTTATCTTCAGTTTTTGTTATGTTTCTTTTAACTGTGAATATATATATAAAAATTTGGTTTTGTAGCTAGCTCTTTAATACCTAATAATATTTCTCTTAATTAAAGGCTTTATAAAAGCTAGCGATTTTATCAAAAACGACTCACAGACTAAATCAATTAAAGCTTAGTCAAGCTGACTTTGGCTGTTATAAATGAGTGGAAATGCACAACAGAAAAGCAGTATGGAAATGTGACTGCTGAAGTAAATGAGCGTCTTTATAACTAGATTCAGTGAGAGAGTTCTTAGTTATACGTCAGAGGAATTGCGGTTTAAGATGCAAATACAGTTTCTATTGTTAAGAACAATTAAGCAACAGTTTTGTTAGAAAGTAGCAATACCTTTAGTTCTCCTGTTCTTGGAGCGTTGCAGCGTGACACGCTGTGATGGCGGATGAATCTGAAACCTCCTTCCTAATTTGTGAACAGGCCTGCTCACGGCTCTATAGTAAGGAGGGAAAGAGTGCAGCGAATTGGTTATTAAGGTAAATACCTGAGAAGTACAGTATGAGTTGTGAGACTTATCACAGTGCGTAGTATGTCCGAAGCTGTAACTGAATCCTGAGGGTTCAGAGAAGAGGAGGTGGTATGATTGAAGTCCGGTATAATTGATCCAGAGCCAGACTGAGAGAGCTGCTAACACCTTACACTGAGGAATAAGTAAGATAAATGTTAGAGGTTATGAAACAGTTCTTGTTTGGGAAGGTATTGCGTCCTTACACTCCTTAGGAGAAGTGAAATATAAGATAAAAATATAATCTGACTTGATAAGTTCATACTAAGTTTCCAAAAAGTAGGAGGAACGATACAAAATAATCAAGCAAGGATCTATACAGGAAGTGGCTATTTATAGAGGGTAAGGGATGGAAGTGGAATGTCTTAAAGGGACATTACAGATCCCCCCCTTCAAGGCATCCGCTCCGAGGATGCCGGTTTATCAGGGTATCTGGCATGAAACTTATCCAACAGATGGTCGGCATGGATATGTGACTTGGGCACCCATGAATCCTCCTCCGGACCATAGCCCTTCCAAAGGACTAGGTACTCAAGGTGACCACGGAAAGTCCGAGAGTCGAGTATAGTATCCAACTCATATTCGACGTGGTCCTTCAATTGAATAGGTGGAGGTGGCTTTCTTGGCCGATCCCTGAAAGTGTCTTGAACATAAGGTTTTAGGAGCGCCACATGGAATGTGGGATGTATCCTGTATTTTCTCGGGAGATCCAGTGTAACAGAAGTTGGATTGAGTATCCTTTTTATTGGAAAAGGTCCAATGAACTGATTAGCCAGTTTCCGAGAAGGAACTGATAATCTGAGGTATTTAGTGGATAACCATACTAAGTCGCCCAGTTTATAATTCGGAGTGTCCCTATGTCTTAGGTCATAGTAATGTTTTTGCGAAAGCTTAGCAGATTTTAAATGTTCCTTTAGGAAAACAAGGGACTCCTTAAGATTGGTGAGGTATGAAGTAGCTGCTGGAGAATTAGAATGTACTCGAGAGATCTGGACAGTTTGAGGATGGTATCCGTAGGTGGCAAAGAAAGGACTTAACTTGGTTGAAGCAGAGACTGAATTATTGTATGAGAATTCGGCTAACGGCAGTAAAGAGAACCAGTCGTCTTGTAAATGAGTGGTGTAGCAACGTAGATATTGCTCCAATATGCCATTAACTCTCTCAGTGAGTCCATTAGCTTGGGGATGATATGCAGTGGTTAGTCTAGATTTTATACGTAAAGCCGAACATAAGGCCCTCCAGAAATGAGAGGTGAATTGGGATCCACGATCTGTAATGACAATTTGAGGTATACCATGGAGACGTACTATGTTGTTTATGAAAGCATCAGCAGTCTCAGTTGCAGATGGTAGAGAAGTTAAAGGTACGAAATGAGCCAATCGCGTGAGATGATCAACTACTACCATGATGGTATTATGGTTTTGAGAATATGGTAGGTCGACAATAAAGTCCATAGATATAACACTCCAAGGAATATCTGGGACTGGCAAAGGAGTGAGGAGACCAATAGGTTTCAATCTTTCTGTTTTGTTTCTAGCACATACTGTACAGGATACGATGTATTGCTGGATGGAGTCAGCTATCTTGGGCCACCAGAAATATCTATTGATTGCTTCTTTCGTTTTAACTATACCTTGATGACCAGAAAGTGGGGTATCATGGAATTGTTGTAATATGTAAGTTCTAAGTTGTAGAGGAATGTATAACTTGTCATAGTAATAGTAAAGACCAGTGTGATCCTTTCTCAAGGATGGTATATTAGGTATAACGTCCGTCTGGAGTGCCTGGATGATGTCATTTTCTAGTGGTGTAAGCTTTCCTACGACTTTGTGAGGTGGTATAAGAGTCATGGTGTTTTCGAACTTCTGATTCTGCTCATGTAAACGTGAGAGAGCATCAGCCTTTGTGTTTAAATGTCCTGGCCTGTAGGTTATCAGAAAGTTAAACCTATCTAAAAATAGTGACCACCTTACCTGTCTTGAGGAGAGAGTTTTACTTTGACGTAAATATTGAAGATTCTTATGATCTGTGTATATTATAAAAGGTTTGTCTGTTCCTTCTAAAATATGTCTCCACACTTCTAAGGCGGTCTTAATGGCCAATAACTCTTTATCCCCTATAGTATAGTTTAGCTCAGCTGGTTGTAACATCCTAGAATAAAAGGCAACTGGATGTTGTATCCCATCTATAGGATTCCTTTGGGAGAGAATTGCCCCGAGACCAGTGTCTGAAGCATCTGTCTCTAAAATAAATTCACAAGTGTGATCTGGAATAGATAGAATGGGAGCTGTTAAGAACTTTTCTTTTAATAACTGGAAAGAAGTCTCAGCTTCTTTAGTCCAGCAGTACCTAGTTTTTGTTGTAGTTAATTTGGTCAAAGGTTTTACTATGGTAGAAAAGTTACAAATAAATCTGCGGTAAAAATTTGTGAACCCAAGAAACCTTTGTAAAGATCTCACTGTTTTAGGTTGGGGCCAATCCTTTATCGCAGATACTTTTTCAGGGTCCATTTCAATTCTATCCGGAGTGACTATATATCCAAGAAATTTAATTCTGTTTACATGGAATAGGCATTTCTCTAGTTTCGCGAACAGTTTATGTTCACGCAACCTCATAAGGACCCATCTGACATGTTTTATGTGTTCTGTAGTGGTTCTAGAGTAAATTAGAATATCGTCTAAATATATTATGACGCAGATGTCAACAAGGTCTTTGAATATTTCATTGATGAAACTCTGAAAAGTTGCCGGGGCATTGCAGAGTCCAAATTGCATAACCCTATATTCAAAAAGCCCGTATCGGGTTCTGAAAGCAGTCTTCCACTCATCCCCTTCTTTAATCCTAATCAAATTGTACGCCCCCTTTAAATCGAGTTTGGTGAAAATAGTAGCACCATTGAGGCGTTCCAAAAGTTCGGGGATGAGTGGGAGTGGGTAACGATTCTTGATGGTAACTGAATTCAGAGCCCTATAATCAATAATGGGCCTCAGTGTGTGATCTTTATTTTTCACGAAGAAAATGCCTGCTGCAGCAGGTGATACAGAAGGTACTATAAAACCCTTTCTGAGGCTGTCGTCTAAATAATCCCTAAGATACTGTAATTCTTGTTGGGACAATGGATATATTTTACCAAAAGGAGGTACTGAACCTGGAATTAAATCTATGGGACAGTCGAAAGTCCTATGGGGTGGTAACGTGTCAGCTTCTTTTATATCAAAGACATCGGATAAGTCCTGGTATTCAGGTGGTATGGCTGTTTGTAGTGTGCAAATGTTTTGTTGTGGAAAACAAGTGTTTTTGCAAAATGGTGAAGTGAAGGTAATCTTAAAATTCTCCCAACTAATACTAGGGTTATGTTTTACTAACCAAGGTAACCCTAGGATGACAGTATGAATTGATGTTGGTATTATGTCAAAACTTTGATATTCTACATGTCCATCTGTTGTGTGTATCAGTAAAGGTACAGTATGATGGGTTAATGGTCCATTTTGGATAAAAGATCCATCTATTACCTTAAGAAAGAGAGGATTTTTCTTTGTGATAGTAGGTATTTTATTTTGTGAAACAAAAGAAGCATCTATAAAGCAACCATAAGCACCAGAGTCAATTAAGGCTTCAGTCTTGACCTGATGAGATTCCCACTGCAAGAATAAAACGATAGTGAGTGCATGATTGTCTTTCTGTAGGGAAACAGAATAAAGGTGTGATGGCTTACCCTTCTTTGTACGTTGCAATATAGGGCATGTTGTTACAGAGTGATCCTTACTAGCGCAGTAAAGACATAGATTCGAGTTGCGCCTTCTAGCTTTCTCTTCAGGGGTGAGTGGAGCCTTGATAACGCCGATCTCCATGGGCACAGAGACAGGGTTATTTCTATCAATGTAAGTTGCTATGGGTCTCCTTTGAGTCACGTCCGTGCATAGTCTCTCAGTGCGGCGTTCTCTCAGTCTGCGATCTAAAGTGGTAGCCAGCTTGATGAGTCCGTTTAAAGTGTCAGGCATCTCTACCCTAGATATCTCATCTTTCAAATTATCATTAAGGCCGAGTCTGAATTGGTTCCGCAACGTGATGTCATTCCACAAGGTGTCTGTGGCCCACATCTGATATTCCGTGACATAATCCTCTACAGGACGTTTCCCTTGTCTCAAAGCTCGAAGTTTGGTTTCTGCGTTTATCTGTGTATTGGCATCCTCATATAGTAACATAGTAACATAGTAGATAAGGTTGAAAAAAGACTGAAGTCCATCGAGTTCAACCTATACAAATCTAAAATACTTACAAAAAGCTCCAGTTAAGCTTAAATAACCCCATTAAAATGTGACCCATTTAATACTAGCAATCATATCCATGAATTTTGTTTATATACAGAAATTTATCCAGACTATTTTTAAATGTATCTATGGTATTGGCATTCACTACCTCCTTTGGTAATGAGTTCCACAATTTTATTGCTCTTACAGTGAAAAAACGTTTCCGTTGCAGGAGATTAAATCTCCTTTCCTCCAACCTTAAATTATGACCTCTTGTCAGAACCAATTTTCTTGGAATAAAAAGAGCTTCTGCCATCTCTGTATATGGGCCTTGAATATATTTATATAAAGTAATCATGTCACCTCTCAAGCGCCTTTTTTCTAAAGAGAACAGACCCAGTTTGGCTAGCCTCTCCTCATAGGTTAATTTCTCCAATCCCCTTATTAGCTTTTTGGCCCTTCTCTGAACTTTTTCTAGTTCTGCAATATCTTTTTTAGCAATCGGTCCCCAGAACTGCACTCCAAACTCAAGGTGAGGTCTTACCAGGGCTTTATATAATGACAGAATTATGCTTTCCTCCCTTGAATCAATGCCTCTTTTAATACATGCTAGTATCTTATTAGCCTTTGAAGCCGCTGCCCTGCATTGTGCACTCATCTTTAGCTTGTTATCTATTACTACTCCCAAATCCCTTTCCTCCTGTGTTTGGCTAAGTCTTGTCCCATTTAAAAAATACATAGCCTGCTTATTTTTACTTCCAAAATGTAGAACCTTACATTTTTCCGTATTAAATCTCATTTTCCATTCACTTGCCCATAGTTCTAATTTTAGCAAATCCCTTTGCAAAGAGAGTTCATCCTGCTCTGACCTAATGACCTTACTTAACTTAGTATCATCTGCAAAAATAGAGATGTCGCTATTTAATCCTTGCTCCAAGTCATTTATAAAAATATTAAAAAGAACAGGGCCCAGTACTGATCCCTGGGGGACGCCACTGATTACCTTTGTCCAATCTGAGTATGATCCATTTACTGCTACTCGTTGCTCCCTATCTTTTATCCAGTTATTTATCCATGAGCTAACATTTTCGGCTATTCCCAGTCCCTTAATTTTGTGCATTAATCTCTCATGTGGCACTGTATCAAATGCCTTTGCAAAATCTAAGTATATCACATCAACTGATTCCCCTTTATCTATATTTTTACTTACTTCCTCGTAGAATCTAATTAGATTAGTTTGACATGATCTATTTCTCCTAAAGCCATGCTGATTAGAACTCATAATCTTGTTTACACGAATATGCTCATCAATATAATCCCTTATAATCCCTTCAAATATCTTCCCCACTATTGATGTCAGACTAACTGGTCTATAGCTTCCTGGATCATCCCTGCTTCCCTTTTTGAAGAGTGGCACCACATCAGCTTTACGCCAATCCTGGGGTACCATACCTGAGGATAATGAGTCTTGAAAAATTAAGAGTAAAGGTTTGTCTATAACAGTGCTAAGTTCACTTAACACCCTTGGGTGTATTCCATCTGGGCCTGGAGTTTTATTTACCTTAATATTTTTTAGTTTTTTCCTGATATCCTCTAAACAAAACCCAGTTAGTGGTATGGACTGGCATGTTCTATTCTGTTCCAAAGTATCATTCAATGGTTCCTCTCTTGTGTATACTGAAGAAAAAAACTGGTTTAATACCTCAGCCTTTTCCCTGTCATTATTTATCATGCTACCCTCCACACATTTTAATGTACCTATATTATCCTTCTTAGATTTTTTGCTATTTATGTACTTAAAGAACCTTTTAGGGTTAGACTTAGAATCCTTGGCAATTAATTTTTCATTTTCAATTTTGGCTAATTTGATTGCTTTTTTGCATGCTTTGTTACATTCCTTATAAATATTGTATGCTGAGTCTGTACTATTTTCTTTTAATAATTTAAATGCCCTACGTTTTTTCCTAATTTCTTTTAACACATTTTTATTTAGCCATAACGGCTTATTTTTTTTATTTTTATTTTTATAACCATATGGTATGTATTGATATGTATATTTATTTAACAAATTTTTAAATATTATCCATTTATCCTCTGTATTTTTATTAGAAAATACATTGTCCCAATTTAAATACATTGTCCCAATATAGTGAGGCCATGGAGGAAAAAAAAGAATCAAGTGAGTCTAGGATTACATCTTCAGTTTCAAAAAATCGGTTTGCCCATGCCCTGGGTTCACCGGTTAAGTAGGATATGACAGTACACACTTTTATCTTCTCTGTGTGATAAGTGCGAGGTTTTATAGAGAAAAGGAGGAGGCAAGCATTTTTAAAACCTCTGAAATCCGACCTTTTTCCTGAGAATACTGGAGGTGGGTTAATGTGTGGTTCAGGGGGATCTGAATTTCTAGGGGTTATAATCTCTTTGTAAATATTCTTTAGTGCAGTGTTTTCTGCTTGTACTTCTGTGAGTGCTCTTGCAAGGTAATCAACTTTTTGATTCAGAGTTTCAAACTCCGTTTTAATGGCCTGAGCATCCATTCCTTTTTAGGCTTGATTATTATGTTATGTTTCTTTTAACTGTGAATATATATATAAAAATTTGGTTTTGTAGCTAGCTCTTTAATACCTAATAATATTTCTCTTAATTAAAGGCTTTATAAGAGCTAGCGATTTTATCAAAAACGACTCACAGACTAAATCAATTAAAGCTTAGTCAAGCTGACTTTGGCTGTTATAAATGAGTGGAAATGCACAACAGAAAAGCAGTATGGAAATGTGACTGCTGAAGTAAATGAGCGTCTTTATAACTAGATTCAGTGAGAGAGTTCTTAGTTATACGTCAGAGGAATTGCGGTTTAAGATGCAAATACAGTTTCTATTGTTAAGAACAATTAAGCAACAGTTTTGTTAGAAAGTAGCAATACCTTTAGTTCTCCTGTTCTTGGAGCGTTGCAGCGTGACACGCTGTGATGGCGGATGAATCTGAAACCTCCTTCCTAATTTGTGAACAGGCCTGCTCACGGCTCTATAGTAAGGAGGGAAAGAGTGCAGCGAATTGGTTATTAAGGTAAATACCTGAGAAGTACAGTATGAGTTGTGAGACTTATCACAGTGCGTAGTATGTCCGAAGCTGTAACTGAATCCTGAGGGTTCAGAGAAGAGGAGGTGGTATGATTGAAGTCCGGTATAATTGATCCAGAGCCAGACTGAGAGAGCTGCTAACACCTTACACTGAGGAATAAGTAAGATAAATGTTAGAGGTTATGAAACAGTTCTTGTTTGGGAAGGTATTGCGTCCTTACACTCCTTAGGAGAAGTGAAATATAAGATAAAAATATAATCTGACTTGATAAGTTCATACTAAGTTTCCAAAAAGTAGGAGGAACGATACAAAATAATCAAGCAAGGATCTATACAGGAAGTGGCTATTTATAGAGGGTAAGGGATGGAAGTGGAATGTCTTAAAGGGACATTACAGTTTTTTATCTCCCCCCAAAATTTAATGAATTTTGGTTTAACCATGAAAATAGCTTTTCCAACGCAGCACCCAGAAATCTATCTCCTACTGATGAATTCCAAAAAGAACGAAACAGGCTTGTCTAGTTAGTGATTTCTGTTTTGCTGTCATATTCCTGTTTAAAAGGATCGTGTGTCAAAACAGTATTTTTGAAGCAAAAAAAATGAGAATTTGCATATCTTACCCACAATTCTCTTGTGCATTGGAAACATTGTATATTAAGAAATTCCGGGGGAAAGCAAGCGGGAATACTTGCCTAGTTGTACTAATTTCCTATGCAAATATTTACATTGATTTCATTTTAAGACATGGAGGATTTTAATTTCAGTTTTTTTATCTCCCCCCATAATTTTAATGAAGTTTGGTTTAACCATGAAAATAGCTTTTCCAATGCAGCAACCAGAAATCTATATCCTACTGAT
This sequence comes from Bombina bombina, assembly GCF_027579735.1. Classification (NCBI taxonomy): domain Eukaryota; kingdom Metazoa; phylum Chordata; class Amphibia; order Anura; family Bombinatoridae; genus Bombina; species Bombina bombina. Next base: position 154,539,302 of record NC_069509.1, read on the forward strand.
GAATTCCAAAAAGAATGAAACAGGCTTGTCTAGTTAGTGATTTCTGTTTTGCTGTCATATTCCTGTTTAAAAGGATCGCTGTGTCAAAACAGTTTTTTTGAAGAAAAAAAACTGAGAATTTGCATATCTTACCCACAATTCTCTTGTGCATTGGAAACATTGTATATTAAGAATTTCTGGGGGAAAGCAAGTGGGGATACTTGCCTAGATGTACTAATTTCCTATGCAAATATTTACATTGATTTAATTTTGAGACATGGAGGATTTTAATTTCAGTTTTTTATCTCCCCCCAAAATTTAATGAAATTTGGTTTAACCATGAAAATAGCTTTTCCAACGCAGCACCCAGAAATCTATCTCCTACTGATGAGTTCCAAAAAGAACGAAACAGGCTTGTCTAGTTAGTGATTTCTGTTTTGCTGTCATATTCCTGTTTAAAAGGATCGCTGTGTCAAAACAGTATTTTTGAAGCAAAAAAACTGAGAATTTGCATATCTAATTTGCATATCTTACACACAATTCTCTTGTGCATTAGAAACATTGTATATTAAGAATTTCTGGGGGAAAGCAAGCGGTGATACTTGCCTGGATGTAATAATTTCCTATGCAAATATTTACATTGATTTAATTTTGAGACATGGAGGATTTTAATTTCAGTTTATTATCTCCCCCCATAATTTTAATGAATTTTGGTTTAACCATGAAAATAGCTTTTCCAATGCAGCAACCAGAAATCTATCTCCTACTAATGAGTTCCAAAAAGAACTAAACAGGCTTGTCTAGTGAGTGATTTCTGATTTGCTGTCATATTCCTGTTTAAAAGGATCGCTATGTCAAACCAGTATTTTTGAAGCAAATAAAACTGAGAATTTGCATATCTAATTTGCATATCTTACCCACAATTCTCTTGTGCATTGGAAACAATGTATATTGGGAAAGCAAGCAGGGATACTTGCCTAGATGTTCTAATTTCCTATGCAAATATTTACATTGATTTAAATTCGAGACATGGATGATTTTAATTTCAGTTTTTTAGCTCTACCCATAATTTTAATGAATTTTGTTTTAACCATGAAAATAGCTTTTCCAATGCAGCAACCAGAAATCTATCTCCTACTGATGTGTTCCAAAAAGAATGATACAGGCTTGTCTAGTGAGTGATTTCTGGTTTGCTGTTATATTCCTGTTTAAAAGGATCACTGTGTCAAAACAGTATTTTTGAAGCAAAAAAACTGAGAATTTGCATATCTTACCCACAATTCTCTTGTGCATTGGAAACATTGTATATTAAGAAATTCTGGGGGAAAGCAAGCGGGGATACTTGCCTAGTTGTACTAATTTCCTATGCAAATATTTACATTGATTTAATTTTGAGACATGGAGGATTTTAATTTAATTTTTTTATCTCCCCCCATAATTTTAATGAATTTTGGTTTAACCATGAAAATAGCTTTTCCAATGCAGCAACTAGAAATCTATCTCCTACTGATGAGTTCCAAAATAAACGAAACAGGCTTGTCTAGTGAGTGATTTCTGGTTTGCTGTCATATTCCTGTTTAAAAGGATCGCTATGTCAAACCAGTATTTTTGAAGCAAAAAAATGAGAATTTGTATATCTAATTTGCATATCTTACCCACAATTCTCTTGTGCATTGGAAACAATGTATATTGGGAAAGCAAGCGGGGATACTTGCCTAGATGTTCTAATTTCCTATGCAAATATTTACATTGATTTAAATTCGAAACATGGAGGATTTTAATTTCAGTTTTTTATCTCTACCCATAATTTTAATGAATTTTGTTTTAACCATGAAAATAGCTTTTCCAATGCAGCAACCAGAAATCTATCTCCTACTGATGAGTTCCAAACGAAACAGGCTTGTCTAGTGAGTGATTTCTGGTTTGCTTTTTTTTTCCTGTTTAACCTTTTAACGCCGTTATGCCGTTCTATTCCGTCATAATTACACTGGGCTTTAACCTCTTAAGGACATATGACAGATTTTTTCCGTCATAAAACAATTGAGCAAACTGAAAGCTGTGTCCTTAAAGGGTTAAAGCCGTTATGATGGAATAGAACATCATAACAAACGGCTGTCCTGAAGCCTTCTGTGCTTCTAGGACTTGATCACAGTCTGGAGGGCGTTCCTAGGGTTGTAGGGACGCCCCCCAGATGAGATCCAATAATTGAAATCTAGCGATCGTATGCACGATCGCGTAGTTTCAATTTGTCTACATCGGAACAGGTGTTCCGATGTAGGCACTTTCACCCTGTCACTAAAGGGTTAAAAGGATCGCTGTGTCAAAACAAAAAAACTGAGAATTTGCATATCTTACCCACAATTCTCTTGTGCATTGGAAACATTGTATATTAAGAAATTCCGGGGGAAAGCAAGCGGGGATACTTGCCTAGTTGTACTAATTTCCTATGCAAATATTTACATTGATTTAATTTTGAGACATGGAGGATTTTAATTTCAGTTTTTTATCTCCCCCCATAATTTTAATGAATTTTGGTTTAACCATGAAAATAGCTTTTCCAATGCAGCAACCAGAAATCTATCTCCTACTAATAAGTTCAAAAAAAGAACGAAACAGGCTTGTCTAATGAGTGATTTCTGGTTTGCTGTCATAATCCTGTTTAAAAGGATCGCTGTGTCAAAACAGTTTTTTTGTAGCAAAAAAACTGAGGATTTGCATATCTAATTTGCATATCTTACCCACAATTCTCTTGTGCATTGGAAACATTGTATATTAAGAATTTCTGGGGGAAAGCAAGCGGGGATACTTGCCTAGATGTACAAATTTCCTATGCAAATATTTACATTGATTTCATTTTAAGACATGGAGGATTTTAATTTCAGTTTTTTTATCTCCCCCCATAATTTTAATGAAGTTTGGTTTAACCATGAAAATAGCTTTTCCAATGCAGCAACCAGAAATCTATCTCCTACTGATGAGTTCCAAAAAGAACGAAACAGGCTTGTCTAGTTAGTGATTTCTGTTTTGCTGTCATATTCCTGTTTAAAAGGATCGCTGTGTCAAAACAGTTTTTTTGAAGAAAAAAAACTGAGAATTTGCATATCTTACCCACAATTCTCTTGTGCATTAGAAAAACTGAAATTAAAATCCTCGATGTCTCAAAATTAAATCAATGTAAATATTTGCATAGGAAATTAGTACATCTAGGCAAGTATCCCCGCTTGTTTTCCCCCAGAAATTCTTAATATACAATGTTTCCAATGCACAAGAGAATTGTAGGTAAGATATGCAAATTCTCAGTTTTTTTGCTACAAAAATACTGTTTTGACACAGCGATCCTTTTAACCGTTTAGTGACCGGGTGAAAATGCCTACATCGGAACACCTGTTCCGATGTAGACAAATTGAAACTATGCGATTGTGCATACGATCGCGAGATTTCAACTATTGGATCGCATCTGGGGGGCGTCCCTACAACCCTAGGAACGCCCTCCAGACCGCGATCAAGTCCTAGAAGCACAGAAGGCTTCAGGACAGCCGTTTGTTATGACGTTCTATTCCATCATAGCGGCTTTAAAGCCCAGTGTAATTATGACAGAGTAGAACGGCATAACGGTGTTTAAAGGTTAAACAGGAATATGACAGCAAACCAGAAATCACTCACTAGAAAAGCCTGTTTCGTTCTTTTTGGAACTCATCAGTAGGAGATAGATTTCTGGTTGCTGCATTGGAAAAGCTATTTTCATGGTTAAACCAAAATTATTAAAATTATGGGTGGAGATAAAAAACTGAAATTAAAATCCTCCATGTCTCAAAATTAAATCAATGTAAATATTTGCATAGGAAATTAGTACATCTAGGCAAGTATCCCCGCTTGCTTTCCCCCAGAAATTCTTAATAAACAATGTTTCCAATGCACAAGAGAATTGTGGGTAAGATATGCAAATTCTCAGTTTTTTTTGCTTCAAAAATACTGTTTTGACACAGCGATCCTTTTAAACAGGAATATGACAGCAAACCAGAAATCATCCACTAGACAAGCCTGTTTCGTTCTTTTTGGAACTCATCAGTAGGAGATAGATTTCTGGTTGCTGCATTGGAAAAGCTATTTTCATGGTTAAACCAAAATTCATTAAAATTATGGAGGGAGATAAAAAACTGAAATTAAAATCCTCCATGTCTCAAAATTAAATCAATGTAAATATTTGCATAGGAAATTAGTACATCTAGGCATGTATCCCCGCTTGCTGTCCCCCAGAAATTCTTAATATACAATGTTTCTAATGCAAAAGAGAATTGTGGCTAAGATATGCAAATTATCGTTTTTTTTGCTTCAAAAATACTGTTTTGACACAGTAATCCTTTTAAACAGGAATATGACAGCAAACCAGAAATCACTCACTAGACAAGCCTGTTTCGTTCATTTTGGAACCCATCAGTAGGAGATAGATTTCTGGTTGCTGCATTGGAAAAGCTATTTTCATGGTTAAACCAAAATTCATTAAAATTATGGGGGGAGATAAAAAACTGAAATTAAAATCCTCCACGTCTCAAAATTAAATCAATGTAAATATTTGCATAGGAAATTAGTACATCTAGGCAAGTATTCCCGCTTGCTTTCCCCCAGAAATTCTTAATATACAATGTTTCCAATGCACAAGAGTATTGTGCGTAAGATATGCAAATTAGATATGCAAATTTTCAGTTTTTTTTGCTTCAAAAATACTGTTTTGACACAGCGATCCTTTTAATCAGGAATATGACAGCAAACCAGAAATCACTCACTAGACAAGCCTGTTTCGTTCTTTTTGGAACTCATCAGTAGGAGATAGATTTCTGGTTGCTGCATTGGAAAAGCTATTTTCATGGTTAAACCAAAATTCATTAACCCCTTAATGACCAAGGACGTACGCCACACGTCCTCAAAAAAAAGACAGTTAATGACCGAGGACGTGTGGCGTACGTCCTTGGTCTGGAAAGCAGCTGGAAGCGATCCTGCTCGCTTCCAGCTGCTTTCCGGTTATTGCAGTGATGCCTCGATATCGAGGCATCCTGCAATAACCCCCCATGGCCATCCGATGCAGAGAGAGCGACTCTGTGGCCCTCTCTGCACCGGACATCGGTGGCCGGTATCGTTGGTGGGTGGGAGCAAGCCTGGGAGGCGGGTGGGCGGCCATCGATGTGCCGAGTAGAGGGAAGGGGGGCGGGACAGTCGGGAGCACGCACGGGAGCGCGCGCGTGCACGGGGGGTGGCGGGCGGGCGCGTGCACGGGGCGGGAGCGGGAGGGAACCGCTACACTGCAGAAAAATAAAGCTGTAAAAGGCACCAAACAAAAAGTTTTAAAACTAAAATCTATCTCCTACTGATCTGTTCCAATAAGAATGATACAGGCTTGTCTAGTGAGTGATTTCTGGTTTGCTGTTATATTCCTGTTTAAAAGGATCGCTGTGTCAAAACAGTATTTTTGAAGCAAAAAAACTGATAATTTGCATATCTTACCCACAATTCTCTTGTGCATTGGAAACATTGTATATTAAGAAATTCTGGGGGAAAGCAAGCGGGGATACTTGCCTAGTTGTACTAATTTCCTATGCAAATATTTACATTGATTTAATTTTGAGACATGGAGGATTTTAATTTAATTTTTTTATCTCCCCCCATAATTTTAATGAATTTTGGTTTAACCATGAAAATAGCTTTTCCAATGCAGCAACTAGAAATCTATCTCCTACTGATGAGTTCCAAAATGAACGAAACAGGCTTGTCTAGTGAGTGATTTCTGGTTTGCTATCATATTCCTGTTTAAAAGGATCGCTATGTCAAGCCAGTATTTTTGAAGCAAAAAACTGAGAATTTGCATATCTTACCCACAATTCTCTTGTGCATTGGAAACAATGTATATTGGGAAAGCAAGCGGGGATATTTGCCTAGATGTTCTAATTTCCTATGCAAATATTTACATTGATTTAAATTCGAAACATGGAGGATTTTAATTTCAGTTTTTTATCTCCCCCCATAATTTTAATGAATTTTGTTTTAACCATGAAAATAGCTTTTCCAATGCAGCAACCAGAAATCTATCTCCTACTGATGAGTTCCAAGAAGAACGAAACAGGCTTGTCTAGTGAGTGATTTCTGGTTTGCTGTTATATTCCTGTTTAACCTTTTAACGCCGTTATGTAAATATTTGCATAGGAAATTAGTACATCTAGGCAAGTATGAACTAAACAGGCTTGTTTAGTGAGTGATTTCTGGTTTGCTGTCATATTCCTGTTTAAAAGGATCGCTGTGTCAAAACAGTATTTTTGAAGCAAAAAAACTGATAATTTGCATATCTTAGCCACAATTCTCTTGTGCATTAGAAACATTGTATATTAAGAATTTCTGGGGGAAAGCAAGCGGGGATACTTGCCTAGATGTACAAAAATACTGTTTTGACACAGCGATCCTTTTAATCAGGAATATGACAGCAAACCAGAAATCACTCACTAGACAAGCCTGTTTCGTTCTTTTTGGAACTCATTAGTAGGAGATAGATTTCTGGTTGCTGCATTGGAAAAGCTATTTTCATGGTTAAACCAAAATTCATTAACCCCTTAATGACCAAGGACGTACGCCACACGTCCTCAAAAAAAAGACAGTTAATGACCGAGGACGTGTGGCGTACGTCCTTGGTCTGGAAAGCAGCTGGAAGCGATCCTGCTCGCTTCCAGCTGCTTTCCGGTTATTGCAGTGATGCCTCGATATCGAGGCATCCTGCAATAACCCCCCATGGCCATCCGATGCAGAGAGAGCGACTCTGTGGCCCTCTCTGCACCGGACATCGGTGGCCGGTATCGTTGGTGGGTGGGAGCAAGCCTGGGAGGCGGGTGGGCGGCCATCGATGTGCCGAGTAGAGGGAAGGGGGGCGGGATCGGGAGCGGGACAGTCGGGAGCACGCACGGGAGCGCACGCGTGCACGGGGGGGGGGGGGGGGGGGCGCGTGCACGGGGCGGGAGCGGGAGGGAACCGCTACACTGCAGAAAAATAAAGCTGTAAAAAGCACCAAACAAAAAGTTTTAAAACTTCTAAATAAACAGCTAAGGGATCTGGAAGGGGTGGGGGGTTGGTCTTGGGGGGGGAAGCTACACTACAGAAAAGGGATTTTTTTTTAAAAAAAAAGGCAAATTTTTTACTAAACTGGGTACTGGCAGACAGCTGCCAGTACCCAAGATGGCGCCCATTAAGGCAGAGGGGGAGGGTTAGAGAGCTGTTTAGTGGGGGACCAGTGAGGTTGGGGGCTAAGGGGGCATCCTACACAGCAGCATATGTAAATATGCTAAAAAAAAACACACAAAAAAAGCCCAAATATAGCTTTTATTTTAGTACTGGCAGAGTTTCTGCCAGTACTTAAGATGGCGGGGACAGTTGTGGGGTGGGGGAGGGAAGTGAGCTGTTTGGGAGGGATCAGGGGGTCTCATGTTTCAGGTGGGAGGCTGAGCTCTACACTAAAGCTAAAATTAACCTTGCAAGCTCCCTACAAGCTACATAATTAACCCCTTCACTGCTAGCCATAATACACGTGTGAAATGCAGCAGCATTTGGCGGCCTTCTAATTACCAAAAAGCAACGCCAAAGCCATATATGTCTGCTATTTCTGAACAAAGGGGATCCCAGAGAAGCATTTACAACCATTTGTGCCATAATTGTACAAGCTGTTTGTAAATGATTTCAGTGAGAATCCTAAAATTGTGAAAAATTTAACGTTTTTTTTCATTTGATCGCATTTGGCGGTGAAATGGTGGCATGAAATATACCAAAATTGGCCTAGATCAATACTTGGGGTTGTCTACTACACTACACTAAAGCTAAAATTATACCTAAAAGCTCCCTACATGCTCCATAATTAACCCCTTCACTGCTGGGCATAATACACGTGTAGGGCGCAGTGGCATTTAGCAGCCTTCTAATTACTAAAAAGCAACGCCAAAGCCATATATGTCTGCTATTTCTGAACAAAGGGGATCCCAGAGAAGAATTTACAACCATTTAAGCCATAATTGCACAAGCTGTTTGTAAATAATTTCAGTGAGAAACCAAAAGTTTGTGAAAAAATTTGTAAAAAAGTGAACGATTTTTTGTATTTAATCGCATTTGGCGGTGAAATGGTGGCATGAAATATACCAAAATGGGCCTAGATGAATACTTTGGGATGTCTACTAAAAAAAATATATATACATGTCAATGGATATTCAGAGATTCCTGAAAGATATCAGTGTTCTAATGTAACTAGCGCTAATTTTGAAAAATAATGGTTTGGAAATAGCAAAGTGCTACTTGTATGTATGGCCCTATAACTTACAAAAAAAACAAAGAACATGTAAACATTGGGTATTTCTAAACTCAGGACAAAATTTAGAAACTATTTAGCATGGGTGTTTTTTGGTGGTTGTAGATGTGTAACAGATTTTGGGGGTCAAAGTTAGAAAAAGTGTGTTTTTTTCATTTTTTTCCTCATATTTTATAATTTTTTTATAGTAAATTATAAGATATGATGAAAATAATGGTATCTTTAGAAAGTCCATTTAATGGCGAGAAAAACGGTATATAATATGTGTGGGTACAGTAAATGAGTAAGAGGAAAATTACAGCTAAACACAAACACCGCAGAAATGTAAAAATAGCCTTGGTCCCAAACGGACAGAAAATGGAAAAGTGCTGTGGTCATTAAGGGGTTAAAATTATGGGGGGGGTAAAAAAACTGAAATTAAAATCCTCCATGTCTTAAAATGAAATCAATGTAAATATTTGCATAGGAAATTAGTACAACTAGGCAAGTATCCCCGCTTGCTTTCCCCCAGAAATTCTTAATATACAATGTTTCCAATGCACAAGAGAACTGTAGGTAAGATATGCAAATTCTCAGTTTTTTTTGCTACAAAAATACTGTTTTGACACAGCGATCCTTTTAACCCTTTAGTGACCGGGTGAAAGTGCCTACATCGGAACACCTGACAAATTGAAACTACTCGATCGTGCATACGATCGCGAGATTTCAACTATTGGGTCGCATCTGGGGGGCGTCCCTACAACCCTAGGAACGCCCTCCAGACCGCGATCAAGTCCTAGAAGCACAGAAGGCTTCAGGACAGCCGTTTGTTATGACGTTCTATTTCATCATAACGGCTTTAAAGCCCAGTGTAATTATGACAGAATAGAACGGCATAACGGCGTTTAAAGGTTAAACAGGAATATGACAGCAAACCAGAAATCACTCACTAGAAAAGCCTGTTTCGTTCTTTTTGGAACTCATCAGTAGGAGATAGATTTCTGATTGTTGCATTGGAAAAGCTATTTTCATGGTTAAACCAAAATTCATTAAAATTATGGGGGGAGATAAAAAAACTGAAATTAAAATCCTCCATGTTTCAAAATTAAATCATTGTAAATATTTGCATAGGAAATTAGTACATCTAGGCAAGTATCCCCGCTTGCTTTCCCCCAGAAATTCTTAATATACAATGTTTCCAATGCACAAGAGAATTGTGGCAAGATATGCAAATTAGATATGCAAATTTTCATTTTTTTTGCTTCAAAAATACTGTTTTGACACAGCGATCCTTTTAAACAGGAATATGACAGCAAACCAGAAATCACTCACTAGACAAGCCTGTTTCGTTCTTTTTGGAACTCATCAATAGGAGATAGATTTCTGGTTGCTGCATTGGAAAAGCTATTTTCATGGTTAAACCAAAATTCATTAAAATTATGGGGGGAGATAAAAAACTGAAATTAAAATCCTCCATGTCTCAAAATTAAATCAATGTAAATATTTGCATAGGAAATTAGTACACCTAGGCAAGTATCCCCGCTTGCTTTTTTTCATTTTTTTATCTCCCCCCATAATTTTAATGAATTTTGGTTTAACCATGAAAATAGCTTTTCCAATGCAGCAACTAGAAATCTATCACCTATATGAAGAATTTCTGGGGGAAAGCAAGCGGGGATACTTGCCCAGATGTACTAATTTCCTATGCAAATATTTACATTGATTTAATTTTGAGACATGTAGGATTTTAATTTCAGTTTTTTATCTCCCCCCAAAATTTAATCAATTTTGGTTTAACCATGAAAATAGCTTTTCCAACGCAGCACCCAGAAATCTATCTCCTACTGATGAGTTCCAAAAAGAACGAAACAGGCTTGTCTAGTTAGTGATTTCTGTTTTGCTGTCATATTCCTGTTTAAAAGGATCGCTGTGTCAAAACAGTATTTTTGAAGCAAAAAAACTGAGAATTTGCATATCTAATTTGCATATCTTACCCACAATTCTCTTGTGCATTGGAAACAATGTATATTGGGAAAGCAAGCGGGGATACTTGCCTAGATGTTCTAATTTCCTATGCAAATATTTACATTGATTTAGATTCGAGACATGGAGGATTTTAATTTCAGTTTTTTATCTCCACCAATAATTTTAATGAATTTTGTTTTAACCATGAAAATAGCTTTTCCAATGCAGCAACCAGAAATCTATCTCCTACTGATGAGTTCCAAAAAGAATGATACAGGCTTGTCTAGTGAGTGATTTCTGGTTTGCTGTTATATTCCTGTTTAAAAAGATCGCTGTGTCAAAACAGTATTTTTGAAGCAAAAAAAAAAGAGAATTTGCATATCTTACCCACAATTCTCTTGTGCATTGGAAACATTGTATATTAAGAAATTCTGGGGGAAAGTAAGTGGGGATACTTGCCTAGTTGTACTAATTTCCTATGCAAATATTTACATTGATTTAATTTTGAGACATGGAGGATTTTAATTTCATTTTTTTATCTCCCCCCATAATTTTAATGAATTTTGGTTTAACCATGAAAATAGCTTTTCCAATGCAGCAACTAGAAATCTATCTCCTACTGATGAGTTCCAAAATGAACGAAACAGGCTTGTCTAGTGAGTGATTTCTGGATTGCTGTCATATTCCTGTTTAAAAGGATCGCTATGTCAAACCAGTATTTTTGAAGCAAAAACTGAGAATTTGCATATCTAATTTGCATATCTTACCCACAATTCTCTTGTGCATTGGAAACAATGTATATTGGGAAAGCAAGCGGGGATACTTGCCTAGATGTTCTAATTTCCTATGCAAATATTTACATTGATTTAAATTCGAGACATGGAGGATTTTAATTTCAGTTTTTTATCTCCACCCATAATTTTAATGAATTTTGTTTTAACCATGAAAATAGCTTTTCCAATGCAGCAACCAGAAATCTATCTCCTACTGATGAGTTCCAAAAAGAAAGAAACAGGCTTGTCTAGTGAGTGATTGCTGGTTTGCTGTTATATTCCTGTTTAACCTTTTAACGCCGTTATGCCGTTCTATTCCATCATAATTACACTGGACTTTAAAGCCGTTATGATGGAATAGAACATCATAACAAACGGCTGTCCTGAAGCCTTCTGTGCTTCTAGGACTTGATCGCAGTCTGGAGGGCGTTCCTAGGGTTGTAGGGACGCCCCCCAGATGAGATCCAATAATTGAAAACTCGCGATCGTATGCACGATCGCGTAGTTTCAATTTGTCTACATCGGAACAGGTGTTCCGATGTAGGCACTTTCACCCTGTCACTAAAGGGTTAAAAGGATCGCTGTGTCAAAACAGTATTTTTGAAGCAAAAAAACTGAGAATTTGCATATCTTACCCACAATTCTCTTGTGCATTGGAAACATTGTATATTAAGAAATTCCGGGGGAAAGCAAGCGGGGATACTTGCCTAGTTGTACTAATTTCCTATGCAAATATTTACATTGATTTAATTTTGAGACATGGAGGATTTTAATTTCATTTTTTTTTACCCCCCCCCATAATTTTAATGAATTTTGGTTTAACCATGAAAATAGCTTTTCCAATGCAGCAACCAGAAATCTATCTCCTACTAATGAGTTCAAAAAAGAACGAAACAGGCTTGTCTAATGAGTGATTTCTGGTTTGCTGTCATAGTCCTGATTAAAAGGATTGCTGTGTCAAAACAGTTTTTTTGAAGCAAAAAAACTGAGAATTTGCATATCTTACCTACAATTCTCTTGTGCATTGGAAACATTGTATATTAAGAAATTCCGGGGGAAAGCAAGCGGGGATACTTGCCTAGTTGTACTAATTTCCTATGCAAATATTTACATTGATTTAATTTTGAGACATGGAGGATTTTAATTTCAGTTTTTTTATCTCCCCCCATAATTTTAAAGAAGTTTGGTTTAACCATGAAAATAGCTTTTCCAATGCAGCAACCAGAAATCTATCTACTACTGATGAGTTCCAAAAAGAACGAAACAGGCTTGTCTAGTGAGTGATTTCTGGTTTGCTGTCATATTCCTGTTTAAAAGGATCTCTGTGTCAAAACAGTATTTTTTAAGCAAAAAATCTGATAATTTGCATATCTTAGCCACAATTCTCTTGTGCATTAGAAACATTGTATATTAAGAATTTCTGGGGGAAGGCAAGCGGGGATACTTGCCTAGATGTACTAATTTCCTATGAAAATATTTACATTGATTTAATTTTGAGACATGGAGTATTTTAATTTCAGTTTTTTATCTCCCTCCATAATTTTAATGAATTTTGGTTTAACCATGAAAATAGCTTTTCCAATGCAGCAACCAGAAATCTATCTCCTACTGATGAGTTCCAAAAAGAACGAAACAGGCTTGTCTAGTGGATGATTTCTGGTTTGCTGTCATATTCCTGTTTAAAAGGATCGCTGTGTCAAAAGAGTATTTTTAAAGCAAAAAAACTGAGAATTTGCATATCTTACCCACAATTCTCTTGTGCATTGGAAACATTGTATATTAAGAATTTCTGGGGGAAAGCAAGCGGGGATACTTGCATAGATGTACTAATTTCCTATGCAAATATTTACATTGATTTAATTTTGAGACATGGAGGATTTTAATTTCAGTTTTTTATCTCCCCCCATAATTTTAATTAATTTTGTTTTGACCATGAAAATAGCTTTTCCAGTGCAGCAGCCAGAAATCTATCTCCTACTGATGAGTTCCAAAAAGAACGAAACAGGCTTGTCTAATGAGTGATTTCTGGTTTGCTGTCATATTCCTCTTTACCAATCACTCTTGACAAAGTCACGCCGAGACGTGATGAAATGCGTAGAGACCCGCCCACCCCAGAGCCCTCCGTTCCTGTGAAGCCGCCCCAGCTCAGAATCTGCAGCTACGAGCTTGGAGGTATAAGAGCAGAGGAACGTTACACTCCAGTCAAATATTTACACCTAGTTGGTCACCCTCCTTGCCTCATTTCTTAACGCTAAAGTGTAGGCATATTTATTGTTGTTATTGTTGGTGCCGTTTCATGAACTTTGCTTGGGAACACTTCTCACGAACACATCTTGCCAACTTGGATTTGGTAGTACTTGGAAAACACGGGAGGGACACGATAACTTTGACAACTTCGTGACACAGAAGGATGCCGGTTTGAGACGATAAGTCTATGGTGTATTCGTTACACATATGCTGATTTTATGCTTTTATCTTGTGAGTGGCCATTTGTCGTGTGCATTGTACATTAAATTATTTATACTCTGCATTTGAGTCTGCGCTCCTCTCTTCTCTATTTTTATAGAAAACTTGCTTGCAATCAAGGTCTGTGGAATCACCTGTCCCAGAGGAGCTGCTGGAGTCTTTTGCACTATTTGATTTTTCACCATTTTGGAACAAGTATAAGGAACTTTCCTTGTGTTTACACTATTGGACTTGGTGTCAATTATATTTGTAATTTTATATATTTATTTATATTTAGGTATTTCTATATTTTTATATGAAACTTAATTTATAACTATCAGGTTATTTGCGCTGCTTTGGTGTGTGTGTGTACACACACCTCATTTTGTGTTATATTTGCTGTCATATTCCTGTTTAAAAGGATCGCTGTGTCAAAACAGTATTTTTGAAGCAAAAAAACTGAGAATTTGCATATCTAATTTGCATATATTACCCACAATTCTCTTGTGCTTTGGAAACATTGTATATTAAGAATTTCTGGGGGAAAGCATGCGGGGATACTTGCCTAGATGTACTAATTTCCTATGCAAATATTTACATTGATTTAATTTTGAGACATGGAGGATTTTAATTTCAGTTTTTTTTCTCCCCCCATAATTTTAATGAATTTTGGTTTAACCATGAAAATAGCTTTTCCAATGCAACAACCAGAAATCTATCTCCTACTGATGAGTTCCAAAAAGAACGAAACAAGCTTGTCTAGTGAGTGATTTCTGGTTTGCTGTCATATTCCTGTTTAAAAGGATCGCTGTGTCAAAACAGTTTTTTTGAAGCAAAAAAAACTGAGAATTTGCATATCTTACCCACAATTCTCTTGTGCATTGGAAACATTGTATATTAAGAATTTCTGGGAGAAAGATAGCGGGGATACTTGCCTAGATGTACTAATTTCCTATGCAAATATTTACATTGATTTAATTTTGAGACATGGAGGATTAGTTTTTTATCTTCCCCCATAATTTTAATGAAGTGTGTGTGTGTGTGTGTGTGTGTGTATATGTATATATATATATAATTCATTTTCTGGGGGAAAGCAAGCGGGGATACTTGCCTAGATGTACTAATTTCCTATGCAAATATTTACACTGATTTAATTTTGAGACATGGAGGATTTTAATTTCAGTTTTTTATCTCCCCCCATAATTTTAATGAATTATATATATATATATATATATATTCTATATTTTGCACAGATGAATTATTTATGCATGCAAGATACAGACTTAGCCTTATACAGGATTATGAACACAGTTAAAATACTAAGTGTTCCTTTAAATTTCTTTTCTAAAATTTGACTATGCTTCTACCAATAACCTTTGTTTCAGTTATTTAAAATTAGAACAATTATACTTCACCAATTTGAACCAATTCGTAGCGGTCTTTAGATCATCTCATTTGAAGGAAAGTTATTGCATAGATCAAGGGTACGTTTCCAGTTCTTTGCTGAAGTGAAATGTGTTCGAAGTATGGCAGTCAGATATCAAATCACTTTCTCTCAGCAAGTCACAAAAAACTGTGTATCCTTGGTTGCATTGCTATTCCTTTTATGTAATCATTGATGACCTGTTTAGTTCACGCCCCTGTGCTTGTCCCTTCTCATTGGATATCTCTGGGGAACGCTCCCCATTGGTTTAGTATATATTGTCGCTATATATGTTGCTATGGAAACGCATCTTTTAACAGTTAAGTCCCTTAACTGTCATACTGGGCTCTGGCCCTCAGGTGGCAGCAGATAACAACACAGCAATACATTTACTTTCCAACATTTTTAACAATTCAATATTTCTATGGAATGGTTATTCATTAGACCATAACTTCCTGCATCAATCACTCACACTATCAATCACAGATGGGGTAGTATCTTATCACCTCTCTGATCATTTTGATATTGATATGATATGTGTCTAACATTATATTACATTAAAGCAATTTATACTGCTAATTATTCTGAAATCAATGGCATTATACATCTGTTATATATATATATATATATATATATATATATATATATATATATATATTCATACAATTACAGCATGTTTTACATTTCTAACAAATTCTGCATGCATGAATCTTCTTGTCTATGGTCCATCGGAAATAAAAATAAGTGTTATTAATCATTTCTTTTTAGGTCCACAAATATTCATAAAAACACAGATGCTAAGACATTTTATGCTTTCAAAGAAAAAAAATAAAATATATATATATATATGTATATATATATATATATATATATATATATATATATATATATATATATATATACACACACATTCATTTCCATGCAGTATCTTGTATTTATCATCTTTTAGCTCCATCTGGAAAAACAGGAAAACATGTTTCCATTCAGTTTATTACAGATTTGAATTTATTCTTCATATATATATATTTAATGTAACAATTACCCCTTTAATATAATATGTCCCATTTCAACATATATATATACATATATGGGTTATTTGAATTTCAAACACACCCATGAAAAATGTTGCATCATTCCTTTTGCACAATGTATTTATTCTTATGTTGTCTTTTAACAACGGTTCCCAGAGTACAATTTAAAACATGTGTCTCTGCCAGCCAATTTTTTTACTGTCTCAATATACAACAGAATTAATTAACAAATCTATGCTAATCACTATGTAGTCAGAATTTTACCTGTTTATCTAGCTTATAAATCCAGGATGTTGTCTTCATAAACAGCAGAGATCATTTTACAAGTAGTTGTAAAAGCCACAATACAACAGTTTTTCACTGCTGATTACAGACTCAGCGTCCCTCTCACCACATGGAGTAGTATCCTGATCTAGGTACCATGCTTATCTTTGTTTGAAAAAGATCTAATCTCATCAAGTGGTGATGCAAAAAAAATGTTTTGAAGTTTGTATTTGGCTAGGGAGCAAATGTCCCATTTTGAAGTTTCTTTAGACATCCTCCTTGTAATTAAGTCTTGAGATGTGTATTCAAATCATGGGGGATTTTAATGAAATCCTGACAGAATTTCAACCCTATTTTAGTAATATCTGATAAAAAGATGGTTTCATGTATAAACACATTCCCTTGTCCTAGTTATATATATATATATATATATATATGTCATTTACCTGTTTACCTGTACCCTGACAATCTATCTTAGGGTTTATTTTTATTTTACATGCAAGTTTGTATTTTTTTAACTAGGTAGAATAGTTATTAAATAGTTAAAACTATTTAATAATTACCTAGCTAAAATAAATACAAAAATACCTGTAAAATAAATAACCTAAGTTACACTAACACCTAACACTACACTATAATTGAATACATTAGCTAAATTAAATACAATTACCTAAAATAAATTAAATTAGCTAAAGTACAAACCCCCCCCCACTAAATTACAGAAAATAATAAACAAATTACAGATATTTAAACTAATTAAACCTAATCTAATAGCCCTATTAAAATAAAAAGCCCACCCAAAATAAAAAAAAAAACCCTAGCCTAAACTAAACTACCAATAGCCCTTAAAAGAGCCTTTTGCGGGGCATTGCCCCAAAGTAATCAGCTCTTTTACCTGTAAAAAAAAATTACAAACAACCCCCCAACAGTAAAACCAACCCCCCAAATAAAATACTATCTAAAAAAAACTAAGCTCCCCATTGCCCTGAAAAGGGCATTTGGATGGGCATTGCCCTTAAAAGGGCGGTTAGCTCTTTTGCAGGCCCAAAGTCCCTAACCTAAAAATAAAAACCACCCAATACACCCTTAATAAAACCTAACACTAAACCCCTGAAGATCGACTTACCGGGAGAAGTGTTCATCCAAGTCGGGCCGAAGTCCTCAACAACGCTGGGAGTAGTCTTCATCCAAGCTGGGCGAAGTGGTCCTCCAGATGGGCAGAAGTCTTCATCCAGATGGCATCTTCTATCTTCATCCATCCGGCGCGGAGCGGGTCCATCTTCAAGACATCCGACGCGGAGCATCCTCTTCATCCGACGACTAAAGTTGAATGAAGTTCAAGTTATGGCTGACATGTTCATTCCCACCCATGCCTCCCTCTCCTCCCATGCCTCCTGGTCCCGAGTCACCAGGTACTGCTGAGCCGATGCAGTTGGGGTTCACACGTTTCTCTGCGGCGGAGAGGGCCTTTAGGAGGAGGGAGGGGCTCTGCCTCTATTGTGGGTTACAGGGCCACCTTTTGAAGTCTTGTCCTACATGGCCGGGAAACGCTCACACCTAAGGTCCTGTCTGGGGCAGACCTTGGGTGGTTTATCCTCGTCCCCGGAACCGCTTAAGGAGAAACCTTTGATCACGGTTTTCCTTTCCTGGGTGGACTCCTCCATAGTCACCCAGGCTCTTGTTGACTCCGGTGCTGTGGGCTATTTCATTGACAGTGCTTTTGTATCAAAGCACTCCATTCCTGTTTTGCCTCGGTCCATTCCGCTTGCTAATGAGGCCATTGATGGCAGGCCCCTTCAGCCCGCACTCGTTACTCACGAAACTGCTCCGTTGTCCATGGCTGTTGGGGCTCTCCATTTTCAAACTCTCCAGTTCCAGGTGATAAACTCTCTGCATTTTCCGGTTGTTCTGGGTTATCCCTGGCTCCAAAAGCACAATCCCAGTCTTGACTGGCGCAGGTCCAAAATGTTGTTGTGGTCCCCGCAATGTATTTCCACTTGTCTTCGGAAACCAGTTAAAGTCTTTTGCACTTCTTCGGTATCTCAATTGCCAGAGGAGTACCGAAAGTTCCTAGATGTTTTTGACAAGTTGCGTGCCAGTAAGTTGCCTCCTTACTGGTCTTACGATTGTGCCATAGACCTGCAACCCGGAGCCAAATCCTGCTCTCCTGCAGGGGCTGGCTTCCTCTTTGTGAAGAAAAAGGGTGGCGAGTTAAGACCATGTATAGATTATAGGGGTCTTAATCGTCTTACCATTAAGAATGCTTACCCTATTCCGCTCATTACGGAACTCTTTGACCACCTCAAGGGAGCTACGGTCTTTACTAAACTTGATTTAAGAGGAGTGTACAATCTTGTTAGGATTAAGGAGGGCCACAAATGGAAAACAGAATTTAACACCAGGAGCGGCATTATGAGTATCTTGTAATGCCCTTTGGCCTATGTAATGCTCCTGCTGTTTTCTAGGAATTTATTAATGATGTCCTACGAGATATGTTGTGGTGTACTTAGACGACATCCTCATACACTCACCCACACTTGAGGCATAATCGTTCTGATGTTACACTGGTTCTTCAGAGACTACGTGAGAATGGCCTGTTTTGTAAACTCGAGAAATGTGAGTTCCATCAGACTCAAGTAACCTTCCTAGGTTATGTTATATCTGTTGCAGGGTTCTCCATGGATCCTGACAAGTTGTCTGCAGTTCTGCAGTGGCCTTGCCCAGTTGGTCTTCGGTCTATTCAACGTTTTTTGGGGTTCGCCAATTACTACAAAAAGTTTATTAAAAACTTTCTTCCTTGGTCAAACCTATCACAGACATTACCCGTAAAGAGAATGATCCACTCCATTGGTTACCTACTGCCATTAAGGCCTTTGATAGTCTTAAGACTGCCTTTGCTGCCGCTCTAGTTCTGGCTCATCCTAACCCTGTCCTGTCTTTCGTTCTTGAGGTCGATGCGTCTGAGACTGGAGTAGGTGCCCTCTTGTCTCAACGTCCTACGCCTGACGGTTACTTGCATCCGTGTGGTTTCTTCTCTAAGAAATTGTCTCCAGCGGAGTGCAATTATGAAATTAGCGACAGGGAATTACTGACCATAATTTTGTCACTCAAGGAATGGAGGCATCTTCTCGAAGGTACTAGCATGCCAGTGCTCATTCTTACTGACCACAAGAATTTAACTTATCTATTTGAAGCAAAACGTTTGTCACCCCGACAGGCCAGATGGGCGCTATTTTTGTCTTGGTTTAATTATGTGGTCTCCTACCTGCCTAGTAGTAAGAATGTTAGGGCTGATGCCCTCTCTCGACAATCTTCGACCCTGTCCAAGGAGGAGTCTGTACCTACTCCTGTTATACCTCCTGACCATATTTTAGCTACCATACGTACTAATTTGACTTCTCCCTTGGGGGAGGAGATCCTGGCTGCACAAACCAATGCACCTCCTGAGAAACCTAGTGGTAAGTGTTTTGTTCCTGAGAATCTTCAAACTAAACTTTTGCATGCTTACCACTATCCTAAAGCCGCAGGTCACCCAGGCAAGATCCAAATGATTTGGTCTGTCATTCGACAATTCTGGTGGCCAGGTCTTCGTTCTGATGTTGCTGTGTATGTTGCCTCCTGCTCAGTTTGTGCACAGAATAAGACTCCTCAACGTCTTCCTGTGGGTCTTCTTCAACCTATTGCTAATTATGAGCGTCCTTGGACACATCTTTCCATGGACTTCATTGTCGAGCTCCCTTTTTCAAATGGCAATAATGTTATCCTTATGGTGGTTGACCATTTTCTAAAATGTCACATTGCATTCCCGCTCAGGAGCTTGCTTCAATTTTTGCCTGGGAGTTCTTCCGTTTACATGGGTTACCCAAGGAAATAGTGTCGGACCGGGGTAGCCAGTTTGTCTCCAGATTTTTTCGTTCCTTTTGTGCTCAAATGGGGATCCAGATTTCCTTCTCCTCGGCATATCACCCTCAATCCAATGGGGCTGTGGAATGGTCTAATCAAGCTCTGGAATAGTTCCTCCGTTGCTATGTCTCAGATCACCACAATAATTGGTCTGAAATGTTACCTTGGGTAGAGTTTGCTCATAATAGTGCTATTAATGCTTCCTCCAAGTTGTCCCCCTAGAATGGGCTTTAAGAGATCCAAATTTATTCGGGACACTCTAGTTAGGGTTGACCCTATTGAGGGCTATAGACAGACAACATGGCTCAACCAATCGAAGCTGGCTGCTATAGATGTTTGGGATGCACCACATGCAGTGGACTTAGCAATACTAAAATGTTTGTGCACCCTTCCACTATCAGAAAATATTTAATCAAACATAGAGTAACATGCACAACTAAATACATAGTGTACCTACTGCATTGTCCTTGTGGACTTTTCAATGTAGGGAAAACTATTGACGATCTGCCTACCCGTATGGCCAACCATAGGGCAGCAATCAGGACGGCAATAAAGAACCAACAATCTGAACAACCGGTTGCCAGGCATTTGGCCATGGCTGGCTATATGGTAGCTGATCTGCGATATGTGATTATTGATCATGTACCCACTCTCCCTGGGGGAAGAGGTGATAGAGCTTAATTACTTTTGCAGAGGGAGTCAAGTTGGATCTTTACTTTGGACACTTTGACTCCAAGAGTCAAACTGAACTATAATTTACCACGTAGCTAAGAAACTAAAATAGGATGTATTATGGTGTCAAAAATTGTTCTGTAAATTTGTAATTAGATAGTTAAGGACAAAGGCTATCCTTATTTACAATAGGTGGTGAATAACATATATAACATGTTTTCGATTTTGGAATGTCAAATACACATTATAGAATTATGTTATATATGTGCTAGGCTTGGCATAGACTTTGTAGTATGTAGGGGTAATATTTATGAAATGCCTCATAGGCTATGATCATATTAATCTACAGTAATGTTGTTTTGTATTTACCATTGTTTTTATACAGACACGAGTTCCAGTTGCCATGGCAACCGCCGGACATGCGCAATGGTGCGGTGGAGACGCTGTGGATGTTCCGGAGACTTTGCAGGTGTTGGTGTGGGGTAAGTTATAAATATGATGTATTTTCACTTTATTTTTATGGTTTGAAGATGGGGATAACACCCTGAAATGTCACTATGTTCACTTAATACATTTTTAAGGATTACAAGTCCCAGCGAGTGCTTCCTTCCTTGGTCTACATATCTTTATTTTGAATACACCCCGAGTGATTGATGAAACAGTAAAGTGAGTGCAGAGCTCTGTGGATGATTTATATACAGTATATATATATATATATATATATATATATATATATATATATATACAGAAATAGAAGGATGGTACACAAAAGTATATGCTGATTCGAATGATGATACATCCAAAGAAAAAAGAAAAACTGCAAATAGGGAAGTCCTGCAATGCACTATGGCATATATAATGAAGGCTTAATGTACTCACATACTCTAGTGATTAAAGGGCCAGTAAACCCACCAAATAATGTTATATAATTCTGCACATAGTGCAGAATTATGTAACATTAGCCTAGCGCCAGTTTTCTAAATGAAATTTTTTCAGAAATATTTATCTAGGAAAACTAATTTTACAGACCGCCGCTCCTTGCTCTACTGAACGGGTCTGTTTCTTTCCTAAGCGCATCTGGGCACACTGTCTAGTCACAGCAGGCCCGATTGCATCATTAAACTAAATGTAGCTCTCTCCCGCTCTAGTCTGGTAGCGGGAGCGAGCTACATTTAGTTTAATGGTCGATCCGGCCGGCTGTGACTAGACAGTGTGTTAGGAAAGAAACAGACCCGTTCAGTAGAACAAGGAGCAGCGGAATGTAAAAAATAGTTTTCTAGATAAATATTTTTTTAAAACTTTCATTTCGAAAACTGGCGCTAGGCTAATGTTATATAATTCTGCACTATGTGTAGAATTATATAACATTATTTGGTGAGTTTACTGGCCCTTTAACATCAAGCTGTAGATTTAAAGGCTCTATGAAACGCTAAAGAAACCAATTTCTTTTGGTTTGAAGAAGCTTTTACCTACAAGTAGATGGGACAGCGATGGGTACCAGGTTCGCCCCCAGCTACGTTTATCTGTACATGTCGGCCTGGGAGCAGACATATGTGTATGAAAGGAAGTGTTGGGGTGCGAACCTGGTAACCTATCATAGATATATAGATGACCTCTTTCTTATTTGGAAGGCATCAGAACAAGATTTGTATATATTTATGGAATTTCTGAACCAAAATAATTGGCAAATTAAATTACATTTGGAATCTAGCCAAAAATCTCTTACTTTTTAAGATTGGGTGATCTATATTGAAGAAGGTATTCTAAAGACGAAAAATTATTTTAAGCCAGTGGATGTGAATAACTATATCTAATTTGCTTCATTCTTTAGATATCCTTTGTTGAAGAAATATCAATGCACATGGCTGAGCCAATCACACGAGGCATCTGCGTGCATCCACCAAGCAGTAGCTACTAAGCCTATCTGAATATGCTTTTCAACAAAGAAAATTAAGAGAATGGTGCAAATTAGATAATAGAAATAAATTGGAAAGTTGTTTAAAATCGCATGTCTCCAACTTTGTATAGCTTCAGACGCTCCTTGAAAACCCACCTATTCAGAGAGGCTTACCATCTCTCATCTTAACCAAACTAATACATGTACTGCCTGACTCACTGCTGCAAATACAACTGATGTAACAAGCTACCCCCAACCTTATGTCTCTGCACCCTAAACCTGTAGACTGTGAGCTCTCCGGAGCAGGGCCCTCTTCCTCCTGTACTAGATTTATTTAGTTTTGTTATGTTTGTATTTTATCACAAATCCTTGTCATTGTATACCCCTATCATTGTACCCAGCGCTATGGAATTCGGCGGCGCTATACAAAAAATTATAATAATAATAAAAATAATAATGTATATAATATTAAAAAAGGATACAATAAACATACTTTCTCAGATAATTCTAAAAGAAAACTTCAATGTATAATGTCTGTATATATCTTTTATATGGGAATTAAATAGCATGATTTGTTTACATTTAAAGGAAGATTAAACATTAAATAAATGCTAGATAGAATGATGCATCCAAAGAAAAGATTAGTTTGTGAATAACATGTAGATGTACTTCTTAAAGTTCCATTAGCTGTTTAAATATTGCCAAAATAAGTGTAAAGTTTTAGTGTCTATAAAACAATGGTAGCTGCCATGTTGTAACTTAGGTTACCTTCTCTGATGTGGCCTATTAGAGACAGTTATAAATAGGTCACTAGACTGTGCAGCCAATGGCTTTGTGGAATATAAAAGCGTTCTGCACCTCCATTTCTAACAGAAACTGAAAATTTCACAATATCAAAATGGAATTACAGGAAAAGGGGACAAAATAAAAAATGAAAGTATATTACAAAGTTTTTTATGTAAGATTTATAATTTTATATTACCATATCAAAGTGCTTAATGTCCCTTTATTATATTTATAGCATATTTTTTATTTCATTCCTTTCTTTTTCTGCTACTATATTTTTGTATTATATTCTCATAAGAATGGGATGAACTCTCGAAATTTGTTTAGGAATGATAGTCTTATTTTTTGGTATCAGCTTACTTAAATAGTACTTAGATGAGTGGACTAAGACGTAGGGGCCGATTTATCAAGGGCCGATTTATCAAGGGCCAAATGGCCCCTGATGCCCCTGTTTCCACGCGAGCCTTCGCGGACAGCAATCAACCAGATCAGATACTTTCGGGTTGATTGACACCCCCTGCTAGCGGCCGATTGGCCGCAAATCTGAAGGGGACAGCATTGCACAAGCAGTTCACCAGAACTGCTTGTGCAATGTTAAATGCCGACAGCATATGCATTCAGTGATATCGGGTGGACATGATTCGCTACAGTTCACTTGATGTTAGGAGCAAGAAATTTGGCATGTAGATCTTTGGTTTTTGAGATATAGGGATCCTCGTATATAACCCCTCCACTTCCCCCCCCCCCCCCAGTAAGTGGATTCTTGGGAAATGGTAAAACACGTGTTTCTTTATTTTTAAAGGAGAATCTAAATACCAATTTTCCGTCCGGCACATCAAAAATATGTTATTATTATTCTGTTTGCAATTACTTTAATATTAAACTTTAATGATATATTATGACTCAACTGTCAGAAGTGAAAAAAAAAGAGTATTCATTTTTTTATCATATCTTGAGAACTCCTAATGTTAGGAGTAAGAACTTTGGCATGTAAACTAACTTTATAATGACGGTTTTAAATTATAATTTTTACTTTTCTAACATCTTCGGTTTTTGAGATATAGAAATCCTCGTAAATAACCCCTCCCCTTTTGCACCCCCTTTAAGTTGATTTTTGGGAAATGGTAAAACACATGTTTCTTTATTTTTAAAGGAGAATCTAAATACCAATGTTTACGTCTGTAACATCTTTGGATTTTGAGATATAGGTATCCTCAAAAAAATTCAACCCCTTTTTTCACCCCTTTAGGAAAGTAATTTCCAGAAATCCTTCCTTAGTAGGTGCCTACGTCATTAAAACAACATACCTTCCAAATTTCACGTTCTTAGGTTGAACGGTTTGAGCTATGCGTTGATGAATCAGTCAGTCAGGACTTCTTTTATATGTACTGTATATAGATTGATTAAAATACGGGACAATAACAAAAATCCAGGATAATGGAATAACATCTGATCCTACTAAATGGATAATTACTTAGAAACCAATAAGAAGTGGACTTGATAGTTCAAAAAGACCCTAGAAGAAATAACGGACATCCTTGACAAAGCCAAGCTGACATTGGTGAAACGTATGTTGGAGAACGCTCTGACATCACCAAAAATGAGGAGACTTATAATCTGAAACAAACAAACTGCAACTTAGAGACATTGTTACACAATAACGGTCTCTGATAGCAGAGGTTCTTGCTATGATCTAATCTCTAGTCTCCATCTGGAGTTTCATAGAGCCTTTACATCTAGTGCTTGACTTTAAGCTCTAGAGTATGTGAGTACATTAACCCTTCATTTTGCATGCCATAGTGCATTGCAGGACTTCACCATTTGCAGTTTCTCTTTTTTCTTTGGAAGTATCATCATTTGAATCTGCAATCAATTAATCTGGGACTTCATTTTTCACAGCATATCCTTTTGTGCACCATCACATTGTTTATTTTATATATATATATATATATATATATATATATATATATATATATATATATATATATATATATATATCTGTGTACATATGTATTTATGTATTTATATGTGTATGTATGTATTTACAGACATATATATATACATATTAACACATAAATACATATGTATACATATATAAACATATATACTGTATGTGCATTTGAGCCCTTTGCAGTTAAGTAGATGAAAACATGTTAAAGTCTGCCCAATTTTCTGAATATTTTCATTAGTTTCTGGCCTTATCTTATATCTAGCATAATCTTATACATATCTCATGCATGTTTAAACTACTTCACTGTCTCTACCACTTCTGCTGGACAGCTATTCCACCATTTATCCACTACCCTCTCTGTAAAGAGAGTGTTTTTTGATGTTTTTAATTTGAAATGTACCTTGGTGTCCTTCACTAACGTCTGTACTTTGGAAAATGTCCGCCACAGCCTCTGTCCATGCCTATCCCTGCCACTGTGTCTAGACGTTTATTTTTAAAATTGTTCCATGACTTGCCAAGACCTTTATTAATTTTATAACCAGAGGCCCTAATAAATGTAATTACAAATTTCTGAGGTGATAGAGCCATTATAGGGAAGGAGAGGTCTTGGGCATCCAGAGCTCATCTTAATTCTAGACTTTTTTTTAACAGTTTTTAGCTGAAAATCTACAAACTTTGCTATGTTTATACAATCACACAATTTAGATGAGTGGGGATGGTGTTAAATTTTAGTTTTTAAACTTAAATTTCCTAATGCATCAACAAAATTAAATTTTTCTTCCTCTTTCAAATAATTAGACTTTGCTACACATATTTAGATTTTTTATTTTAAGGTTTAGGCCCTTGAGAGGAATCCTCAGAGGAGCTGTGGGAAAATGTTTTGTTTTAGATTATTATCTCCCATGTGTAGCACCTTAAGGTTAAAGGGACACGGAACCCACATTTTTTCTTTTGTAATTCAGATAGAGCATGCATTTTTAAGCAACTTTCTAATTTACTCCTATTATCAATTTTTCTTTGTTCTCTTGCTATCATTATTTGAAAAAGAAGGCATCTAAGTTTTTTTTTTGGTTTCAGTACTCTGGACAGCACTTTTTTTTTTGGTGGATGAATGTATCCACCAATCAGCAAGGACAACCCAGGTTGTTCACCAAAAATGGGCCAGCATCTAAACTTACATTCTTGCATTTCAAATAAAGATACCAGGAGAATGAAGAAAATTTGATAATAGGAGTAAATTAGAAAGTTGCTTAAAATTTCATGCTCAATCTGAATCACGAAAGAAAATTTTTGGGTACAGTGTCCCTTTAATTTAGCAGAAGTTTTTCTTCCTTTGCTGCCAGAAAGATTAGTGTCAGACAGACGCTGACAAGACTTAACTTTTTGCTGGTTTTAACAACCATGGAAGGTTTCTTTCTCTTATTAGCTTTTTTAAAGCTGACAGATTGGTTGGCAACTAAATTTGACATGTGTGCCATTAATTTATTGAGGGATTAGTCAATCATTATTTGTACAGATAACTCTTAAAGGGACATGACACCCATACTTTTTCTTTCATGATTTAGAAAGAGAATGCAATTCTAAACATCTTTCTAATTTACTTCTATTATCTAATTTGTTTTATTCTCCTGATATTCTTTGCTGAAAAGCATATCTAGATATGCTCAGTAGCTGCCGATTGGTTGCTGCACATAGAAGCCTCATGTGATTGGCTCACCATGTGCATTGCTTTTGCTTCAACTAAGGATATCTAAAAAATGAAGCAAAATAAATAATAGAAGTAAATTGTAATGTTGTTTAAATTTGTATTCTCTATCTGAATCATGAAAGAAAGATTTTGGGTTTAGTGGTCCTTTAATGTTTTTGGACATTTTCAAAACCCAAAATATAGCTTAAGAAAAATGAGTAAAATATTGTTAAAATAAAGCAAAATTACTTGTCTTACTTAAATATATTAGTGGAAATCACAATGAAATATATTGCAGAAAAGATAAAAAGGAAAATATCTCTGACAGGAAATAAAAAAAAAATCCTTCTATTTTTTAGTTACCCAAGGGCAGCCAGCATCTGTGAAATAAAATGAATTGAATGGTTCAAGAAAATAATTTATTTGCAGAGAGAAAATATCGATTAGACACCGAAGCAAGTGATGAACTTAGGGCAGGAAAAATGTTGGGCTCGATTACAAGTGGAGCTGTAGTTTCCGTTCGCGTTTGAGCGTTAAAACCGCTAGAATTACTGATTTGCACTCGTATTACGTGTTGAAGGTAAAAAGCTGTGGTAACAAATAGACTTTGAGAAGTGGCAAACGCAAAATCACATTCCCCATAGACTTCAACGGAGTCCAAAAAGTTGAAGAAAAAAAAGTCGCACAAACTCAATCACGGCTACTTAAAAGTGCAACATAAGAAGATAATATTGCATATTTCATAATCCAATGTTCTGCACATAGCAGACTATGTTCTATGTATTCTTAAAGGGACATTAAACCCAACATTTGTCTTTCATGATTCAGATAGAGAACACAATTTTAAACAACATTCCAATTTACTTTTATTATCTAATTTGCTTCATTCTTTAGATATTCTTTGTTGTAGAAATAACAATGCATGTGGGTGAGCCAATCACACAAGGCCTCTATGTGCAGAGACCAATCAGCAGCTACTGCCCCTATCTAGATATGCTTTTCAGAAAAGATATCAAGAGAATGAAACAAATTAGAAAAACAGAATTTATGCTTACCTGATAAATTACTTTCTCCAACGGTGTGTCCGGTCCACGGCGTCATCCTTACTTGTGGGATATTCTCTTCCCCAACAGGAAATGGCAAAGAGTCCCAGCAAAGCTGGTCACATGATCCCTCCTAGGCTCCGCCCACCCCAGTCATTCGACCGACGGACAGGAGGAAATATATATAGGAGAAATCATATGATACCGTGGTGACTGTAGTTAGAGAAAATAATTCATCAGACCTGATTAAAAAAAACAGCGCGGGCCGTGGGCCGGACACACGTTGGAGAAAGTAATTTATCAGGTAAGCATAAATTCTGTTTTCTCCAACATAGGTGTGTCCGGTCCACGGCGTCATCCTTACTTGTGGGAACCAATACCAAAGCTTTAGGACACGGATGAAGGGAGGGAGCAAATCAGGTCACCTAAACGGAAGGCACCACAGCTTGCAAAACCTTTCTCCCAAAAATAGCCTCCGAAGAAGCAAAAGTATCAAATTTGTAAAATTTGGCAAAAGTGTGCAGTGAAGACCAAGTCGCTGCCTTACATATCTGGTCAACAGAAGCCTCGTTCTTGAAGGCCCATGTGGAAGCCACAGCCCTAGTGGAGTGAGCTGTGATTTTTTCAGGAGGCTGCCGTCCGGCAGTCTCATAAGCCAATCGGATAATGCTTTTAAGCCAAAAGGAAAGAGAGGTAGAAGTCGCTTTTTGACCTCTCCTTTTACCAGAATAAACAACAAACAAGGAAGATGTTTGCCTGAAATCTTTAGTAGCCTCTAAATAGAATTTTAGAGCACGGACTACGTCCAAATTGTGTAACAAACGTTCCTTCTTTGAAACTGGATTCGGACACAAAGAAGGTACAACTATCTCCTGGTTAATATTTTTGTTGGAAACAACTTACGGAAGAAAACCAGGCTTAGTACGCAAAACCACCTTATCTGCATGGAACACCAGATAGGGCGGAGAACACTGCAGAGCAGATAACTCTGAAACTCTTCTAGCAGAAGAAATTGCAACCAAAAACAAAACTTTCCAAGATAATAACTTAATATCTACGGAATGTAAGGGTTCAAACGGAACCCCTTGAAGAACTGAAAGAACTAGATTTAGACTCCAGGGAGGAGTCAAAGGTCTGTAAACAGGCTTGATTCTAACCAGAGCCTGAACAAATGCTTGAACATCTGGCACAGCTGCCAGCCTTTTGTGAAGTAAAACAGATAAAGCAGAGATCTGTCCCTTCAGAGAACTTGCAGATAATCCTTTCTCCAAACCTTCTTGTAGAAAGGATAGAATCTTAGGAATTTTTATCTTGTTCCATGGGAATCCTTTAGATTCACACCAACAGATATATTTTTTCCATATTTTATGGTAAATTTTTCTAGTTACAGGCTTCCTAGCCTGAATCAGAGTATCTATTACAGAATCTGAAAACCCACGCTTTGATAAAATCAAGCGTTCAATCTCCAAGCCGTCAGTTGGAGGGAAACCAGATTCGGATGTTCGAATGGACCTTGAACAAGAAGGTCCTGTCTCAAAGGTAGCTTCCATGGTGGAGCCGATGACATATTCACCAGGTCTGCATACCAAGTCCTGCGTGGCCACGCAGGAGCTATCAAGATCACCGAAGCCCTCTCCTGATTGATCCTGGCTACCAGCCTGGGAATGAGAGGAAACGGTGGGAATACCTAAGCTAGGTTGAAGGTCCAAGGTACTACTAGTGCATCTACTAGAGTCGCCTTGGGATCCCTGGATCTGGACCCGTAGCAAGGAACCTTGAAGTTCTGATGAGACGCCATCAGATCCATGTCTGGAATGCCCCATAATTGAGTTATTTGTGCAAAGATTTCCGGATGGAGTTCCCACTCCCCCGGATGGAAAGTCTGACGACTCAGAAAATCCGCTTCCCAATTTTCCACTCCTGGGATGTGGATTGCAGACAAGTGGCAGGAGTGATCCTCCGCCCATTGAATTATTTTGGTCACTTCTTCCATCGCCAGGGAACTCCTTGTTCCCCCCTGATGATTGATATATGCAACAGTCGTCATGTTGTCCGATTGAAACCTTATGAATTTGGCCTTTGCTAGTTGAGGCCAAGCTTTGAGAGCATTGAATATCGCTCTCAGTTCCAGAATGTTTATCGGGAGAAGTGATTCTTCCCGAGACCATAGACCCTGAGCTTTCAGGGGTTCCCAGACCGCGCCCCAGCCCACCAGACTGGCGTCGGTCGTGACAATGACCCACTCTGGTCTGCGGAAGCTCATTCCCTGTGACAGATTGTCCAGGGTCAGCCACCAACGGAGTGAATCTCTGGTCTTTTGATCTACATGAATCGTCGGAGACAAGTCTGTATAATCCCCATTCCACTGTCTGAGCATGCACAGTTGTAATGGTCTTAGATGAATTCGTGCAAAAGGAACTATGTCCATTGCTGCAACCATCAATCCTATTACTTCCATGCACTGCGCTATGGAAGGACGAAGAACAGAATGAAGTACTTTACAAGAGCTTAGAATTTTTGATTTTCTGACCTCTGTCAGAAAAATCCTCATTTCTAAGGAATCTATTATTGTTCCCAAGAAGGGAACTCTTGTTGACGGGGACAGAGAACTTTTTTCTATGTTCACCTTCCATCCGTGAGATCTGAGAAAGGCTAGGACGATGTCCGTATGAGCCTTTGCTTTTGACAGAGACGACGCTTGAATCAGGATGTCGTCCAAGTAAGGTACTACTGCAATGCCCCTTGGTCTTAGAACCGCTAGAAGGGACCCTAGTACCTTTGTGAAAATCCTTGGAGCAGTGGCTAATCCGAATGGAAGTGCCACAAACTGGTAATGCTTGTCCAGAAAAGCGAACCTTAGGAACTGATGATGTTCCTTGTGGATAGGAATATGTAGGTACGCATCCTTTAAATCCACGGTAGTCATAAATTGATTTTCCTGGATAGTAGGTAGGATCGTTCGAATGGTTTCCATTTTGAACGATGGAACCCTGAGAAATTTGTTTAGGATCTTGAGATCCAAAATTGGTCTGAATGTTCCCTCTTTTTTGGGAACTATGAACAGGTTGGAATAAAAACCCATCCCTTGTTCTCTTATTGGAACAGGATGAATCACTCCCATCTTTAACAGGTCTTCTACACAATGTAAGAATGCCTGTCTTTTTATTTGGTTTGAAGATAATTGAGACCTGTGGAACCTTCCCCTTGTGGGGTAGTTCCTTGAATTCCAGGAGATAACCTTGAGAAACTATTTCTAGCGCCCAAGGATCCTGAACATCTCTTGCCCAAGCCTGAGCAAAGAGAGAAAGTCTGCCCCCCACCAGATCCGGTCCCGGATCGGGGGCCAACCCTTCATGCTGTTTTGGTAGCAGCGGTAGGCTTCTTGGCCTGCTTACCCTTGTTCCAGCCTTGCATTGGTCTCCAGGCTGGTTTGGGTTGTGAAGTATTACCCTCTTGCTTAGAGGAAGTAGAATTAGAGGCTGGTCCATTTCTGCGAAAGGGACGAAAATTAGGCTTACTTTTAGCCTTAAAAGACCTATCCTGTGGGAGGGCGTGGCCCTTTCCCCCAGTGATGTCTGAAATAATCTCTTTCAAATCAGGTCCAAATAATGTTTTACCCTTGAAAGGGATGTTAAGCAATTTTGTCTTGGAAGACACATCCGCTGACCAAGACTTTAGCCAAAGCGCTCTGCGCGCCACGATAGCAAACCCTGAATTTTTCGCCGCTAATCTAGCTAATTACAAAGCGGCATCCAAAATAAAAGAGTTAGCCAATTTAAGTGCTTGAACTCTGTCCATAACCTCCTCATACGAAGATTCTTTATTGAGCGATTTTTCTAGTTCCTCGAACCAGAAACACGCTGCTGTAGTGACAGGAACAATGCATGAAATTGGTTGTAGAAGGTAACCTTGCTGAA
Source organism: Bombina bombina (assembly GCF_027579735.1). NCBI lineage: Eukaryota > Metazoa > Chordata > Amphibia > Anura > Bombinatoridae > Bombina > Bombina bombina. The sequence continues at coordinate 154,571,346 of NC_069509.1, forward strand.
CAAAAATCTTTTAAAGCAAACCCTCTAATTTTTTATCCATAGGATCTTTGAAAGCACAACTGTCTTCGATAGGAATAGTAGTGCGTTTGTTTAGAGTAGAAACCGCCCCCTCGACCTTGGGGACTGTCTGCCATAAGTCCTTTCTGGGGTCGACTATAGGAAATAATTTCTTAAATATAGGGGGGGGTCAAAGGGTATGCCGGGCCTTTCCCACTCTTTATTTACTATGTCCGCCACCCGTTTGGGTATAGGAAAAGCATCGGGGGGCACCGGAACCTCTAGGAACTTGTCCATCTTACATAATTTCTCTGGAATGACCAAATTGTCACAATCATCCAGAGTAGATAATACCTCCTTAAGTAGTGCGCGGAGATGTTCTAATTTAAATTTAAATGTCACAACATCAGGTTCAGCTTGTTGAGCAATTTTTCCTGAATCTGAAATTTCTCCCTCAGACAAAACCTCCCTCATGGCCCCTTCAGATTGGTGTGAGGGTATGTCAGAACAGTTATTATCAGCGTCCTCTTGCTCTTCAGTGTTTAAAACAGAGCAATCGCGCTTTCTCTGATAAGTAGGCATTTTGGATAAAATGTTTGCTATAGAGTTATCCATTAAAGCCGTTAATTGTTGCATGGTAATAAGAATTGGCGCACTAGATGTACTAGGGGCCTCTTGTGTGGGCAAAACTGGTGTAGACACAGAAGGGGATGATGTAGTATCATGTTTACTCCCCTCATTTGAGGAATCATCTTGGGCAATATCATTATCTGAGGCATTACTGTCCTTACTTTGTTTGGACACTATGGCACAATTATCACATAAATTTAAATGTGGAGACACCTTGGCTTTCATACATATAGAACATAGCTTATCTGATGGTACAGACATGTTAAACAGGCTTAAACTTGTCAACAAAGCACAAAAAACGTTTTAAATAAAACCGTTACTGTCACTTTAAATTTCAAACTGAAAACACTTTATTACTGAATATGTGAAAAAGTATGAAGGAATTGTTCAAAATTCACCAAAATTTCACCACAGTGTCTTAAAGCATTACAAGTATTGCACACCATCAGAGCTTTAACCCTTAAATTAACGGAACCGGAGCCGTTTTTACATTTAACCCCTATACAGTCCCAGCTATATGCTTTGCTGAGACCCAACCAAGCCCAGAGGGGAATACGATACCCAATGACGCCTTCTATATGCTTTTTCAGTGATTCTTAGCTCCTCACACATGCATCTGCATGCTTTGCTCTCCAAAAACAACTGCGCATTAGTGGCGCGAAAATGAGGCTCTGTCTATAACTAGAGAAGGCCCCCTGAAAAAGGTGTCCTACACAGTGCCTGCCGTTTTTCTAAACAATCCCCAAGATTAATAGTTAGAATCTGCAAAATATGCTTAGCAAAGCAATCGTTTTAGCCCAGAAAAATGTCTACCAGTTTTATATGCCCTTATGAAGCCCTTTATTCTTTTATTTAACTAAGAAAATGGCTTACCGGTCCCCATAAGGGGAAATGACAGCCTTCCAGCATTACAAAGTCTTGTTAGAAATATGGCCAGTCATACCTTAGGCAGAAAAGTCTGCAACTGTTTCCCCCAACTGAAGTTACTTCATCTCAACAGTCCTGTGTGGAAACAGCAATCGATTTTAGTAACTTCTGCTAAAATCATCTTCCTCTTGCAAACAGAAATCTTCATCTTTTTTCTGTTTCAGAGTAAATAGTACATACCAGCACTATTTTAAAATAACAAACACTTGATTGAAGAATAAAAACTACATTTAAACACCAAAAAACTCTTAACCATCTCCGTGGAGATGTTGCCTGTGCAACGGCAAAGAGAATGACTGGGGTGGGCGGAGCCTAGGAGGGATCATGTGACCAGCTTTGCTGGGACTCTTTGCCATTTCCTGTTGGGGAAGAGAATATCCCACAAGTAAGGATGACGCCGTGGACCGGACACACCTATGTTGGAGAAATAGATATAAATCAGAAAGTTGTTTTTTATTGTTAATTCATGTTCTTTCTAAATTATGAAATGGGTTTCATGTCTCTAAATATATATCTGATGGATTTTTGCACAAATATAATAAATATTTATATACAGTATATATATATATATATATTTAAAAATACATAGAACATATTCCCCTATGTGCAGAACATTGGAATGTGAAATATTTACAGTAAATGCACATTATAACATTTTATTAAATATGAATATTGCATAAATATGTTTTTTCATGTTTTCATCTACTTGACTCCAAAGGGCTCCAATGCACTTCTATATATGTCTATATGTGTGTATATATGTATTTAAGTGTTTATATGTGTATATATGAAATGAGTACACCCCTCACATTTTTGTAAATATTTTATTATATCTTTTCATGTGACAACACTGAAGAAATGACACTTTGCTACAATGTTAAGTAGTGAGTGTACAGCCTGTATAACAGTGTAAATTTACTGTCCCCTTAAAATAACTCAACACACAGCCATTAATGTCTAAACTGTTGGCAACAAAAGTGAGTACACCCCTAAGTGGAAATGTCCAAATTGGGCCCAATTAGCCATTTTTCCAATAAATATGGGGTACCTTGCATTCAATCTTCAGTGTGCGACGGACGATCACATGAAGAGGAGCCTCCACGCCGATGAGGACCGCCGCAGCTGAAGACCGCCGCTGAGGACTGTCACTGAGAACCGCCGCTGAGAACCGTCGCTGAGGATCCGTTATACGCGTGCGGTCAGGTTTTTTGTTATTTCGTGCGGGCGGTTACGTGTTTTTTCATTATTTCGTGTGGGAGGTTGCGTGTTTTTTTTTAAGGCTTTGTTTGCCTACGCTGCATCCAGGTGGATTATTTTGGCTGCTCGCAGCCAACATTCTTTTGAGGATGTGTGCGCAACTGACAACGGACGCGTTACAAGCGCGATTATAGTATAGATAATATAGATGATCTATATACAAGGGTGTAGCTATATACTGATTGCAGGTCTGCCAGCTTTGAATTAGCAATGGCATAGTTGGACAAAATACTCATGGCTTGAATTGTATGGATGCAAATTGTAGAAAAATAAGCTTAAATACACATGGTGTATATTTTTGCATGTAGCTGATAGTGTCACATGACAGGTTGGTGATTGAGGTCCCATCATCTGTATAAAAACCACTATTTGCGTACTGCACCCTCCTCCTGCATAGCAGTTTGCACTAAATAGATCTATATATTAGAGAGAGGGTATTAAATTTAAGAGGCTTTTCTACTATACAGAGACTTATCCTCCTTAACATCCGTTCGTGCAACGCCCGACTGCATATACATCCGTGGTTAGTTTAGTTTATAGAAATAAAATAAGAAAATGATTTATAGTACAAACAAATGTACAGTGTATTATTGTGTACATAAAGGTATTGTGAAAAGTACAAATGACTTATTAGCCTATGCAAAGTACACAGTATTTTTACATTGTTTTTCTACTTAACCCATATATTGTATAGTATTACTTTGTCAGCATTTGCTAAGTACATATATACTATGGTGTTCACACAACGTCCAAATTACATAACATCCTGTTTCACAGGACGTATGGTGGATGATAAGTGACACATAACTGTAGATTCCCTCTCAGGGGATACATTCAACCCTTGTCCAAACTTCCATATGTATTTAACTGTAAAGACCTCTCTATATACACTTTGTATGTAATATAAAATACAACGCATAGAAAAGGTTGACACAGTATGTTCAGCTTGGAGGGTTCTGGCATAAGTGCCCTATAAATGAAGCCTTGAACATAAGAGATAAACCTCCTATTCATCTTATGTACCCTAGAATGATAATCAATAATCACACAACACCAGGTTTTGGGCTAAAGACCGGTCACAGTCACGTTTATTGTAAATAAACCTTCTTAACTTAGGCTATTTAAATATGCCAACTAAGGCAACTTACTCATAATAAACAAAGAAGTGTAACGTTCTTCATAAAAAATTTATGGCGGCAATGAACTAGCTATTCTAACCCCTACTGACAGACAGCCAGGGCCCTACACGGTGTTTGCAGCGCGGCACGGATTGCTCGCGCCCAATTGGCAGAGAGAGAGAGCTGTAAGCTATTAGAGTTGTTTGTCCTACGATTAGTAGGAGGGAGTAACCCCTAGGTCGGCACCTAGTGGGCGTCACCTCCCCCATCCCAGGACATCACTCTTCTCTCTCCCTGCCCGCTCTCTGGACCCTGACCGACCGCCAGCTAAGGCATAAAAAACAACCAGCCCATAAAGGCGATCCCATCCAAAAGAGTCGTAAAACACGCCTGAATGGGTGGAAGACAAAAACTACAACCTGGACTTAGAAGGCTAGTTCACATAAACCTACCTACGCCAGAAAAAACCCTAACTTTACCGCTAAAGCCGCCAATTCTTCATTCAGGGACGGGTGGGCGGGGAAAAACTCCTTTGAAGTCTGGAACCAGGAACAAAAGAGGGCCGGATCCACTGCAGCCAGGACCTATAAAGGTAAGCAGAAACACCCCCCCCACATTTGTGACACTGTAGCACCTAGTACCCTCCAGACTTCAACTCAGTTATCCTTTAATTTTGTTACAGGCCCACTAGAGGGCCCTCCACTTCCATAAGAGATGTCTAGAGTACCCTAGAATGATAATCAATAATCACACAACACCAGGTTTTGGGCTAAAGACCGGTCACGGTCACGTTTATTGTAAATAAACCTTCTTAACTTAGGCTATTTAAATATGCCAACTAAGGCAACTTACTCATAATAAACAAAGAACTGTAACGTTCTTCATAAAAAATTTATGGCGGCAATGAACTACCTATTCTAACCCCTACTGACAGACGGCCAGGGCCCTACACAGTGTTTGCAGCGCGGCACGGATTGCGCACGCCCAGTTGGCAGAGAGAGAGAGCTGTAAGCTATTAGAGTTGTTTGTCCTACAATTAGTAGGGGGGAGTAACCCCTAGGTCAGCACCTAGTGGGCATCACCTCCCCCATCCCAGGACATCACTCTTCTCTCTCCCTGCCCGCTCTCTGGACCCTGACCGACCGCCACAAGAGTCAGCCACCTATTGCCGCCACCCTAACAGCAACACTTAACTACCAACATGGTAACCAATTTTTTTTTTTTTTATATCACTAAATGAAGGGCTCTGCGAATATCCCCAATGAAAATGTCTAATCCCACCTCGGTGAGATGTACTCCATCAGGGCAATAAAGTGCCTTGTTGTCCGCCGTTAGGGTCTCATGCCTTATGGCAAAACCGCCTAACGCCGTGACCGTTCTTCCCATCTCCCTATTCAACTTCTTTCTGACGTTGTACGCTGCCCTTTGGTTAAAAATGTATCTCCAACGCAGTCGTGCAACCACGTTGCACCACCCAATCTTAACATCACTGAGCCATGCGCACAACCAGCGTATGTCAGAAGCCATCTTCCTTATTAAATCCAAAACTGGGACCGAGCCCATATCGTTCCCTCCTAGATGCAAAACAACAATCTGAGGCTTCCCCCACCTCCTATGCGCATCCTGAAGAAGAGCAGGCAAATCGTCCCAGGTTAAACCTCTCCGTCCAAGCCATCGAATGTTGGCCCTGGATGAGTGAAATCCCAATTGCCCGTCCGGCATTTGCAGGGCCCGAATGGACGCCCAATGCACGTACGAGTGCCCCACAATCCACACCCGTATAGTGGCCGCACTCTTGCCTGCAATAACATGACACAAGGCTGAGCAAAATTAACCCCCGAAACCAGTGCCATAATATACCTTTTAAGCAGACCCCCAAAATGAGCCCTGGAACCCCCCTCAGATTGATCCCAACCTAAAGAGAGCTACTCAGATAAGGGGCGAATATACAACTTAAATCTGCCAGATTTCCACCGCCCCAATCGCTTAATGTCCGCCTTTGAGGACCCACTACTAGCTGCGCATGTCGCCGCCCCAATCCTAAATGAATGGGACCCTATTCTGTCCGGGTCAAGGCCTGCGGCCTTCACCGCTTTAGCCAGCACCCTCTTAAATTGAAACACCGACAAAGAGGAGCCATCCTCATGAACAAATAATTGACTACAATCTCTAGGGCGTACTTTACAGAATTCCTCGAAGCCCACCACCGGGCAACACTCCGGAAATTCGTGCCTACGTAGAGAAAGCCACGCCCCTTTCCCCTGCGGGTCAGTTTTGGACCTGGGAACGAGCAGTAATAAACCATCATCTGCGGGCTTCACATGCTCCCTAAGTATCCCACCGGCCCCGCCACCCTTGGCTGAGGACACCAGCTCGCCCACCCTCAATGCCCCTGCCAAGGTGAACGAGAACGCTGCCCTGAAGAGCAAAGCTTCGTAATGCGATGAGCGCACTGACTGCAGTGTCCCCACCAGCTCCCTCAATCTAAGTGGTGTAATTGGCTCCCTGTGGTCTTTAGTGTGAGGGGCCAGCCGCCCCAAACCTTTCAGTACCTGCCTAACCAAGAACGTGGCAGAGTGATCTGCTAGCCCAAGTGTCTTGTTAAAGAACGTCAAAGCCGACAGCCTAGCTTGAGCTGCTAGCCTAGCCACCCCCTGCCCCCGCAAGCAAGCCAACCAGTCAAGAACATGTACCTGGGTAGCGGACTGCACCTGGAATCCCTGCTGGCTAGCAAAGCCGACCCAAGTCTTCCAGTGACCCACATATGTTCTCCACGTCTTTGGTGCCAAAGAAGCCCTCATAAGGGGGAGAACGCTTTCCCAGCCCCCGCCATCTGACAAAGAAAAGGAGGGCAAATTAATCCCGAACTCTCCGCCCCAGGCGCCACCTTCCTACATTGCACCCAGTTAAACCTAGACAAAGCATCCGCCACAACATTCTTGACTCCCGGCACATGCTGCGCCGTGAAGCTAATATTTAACTGCAAGCAGCGCAACACTAAATGCCGCAAGTACCTGACCATTCTTGGGGATGATGCCGACAAACGGTTAATGGCATACACCACACTCATGTTGTCGCACCAAAAAATTACCGCCTGATTAGCCAACTTATGTCCCCAGAGCTTGATCGCCACTATAATTGGGAAGAGCTCCAAAAGGGTCAAGTTCTTAGTCAGGCCTGAGGACACCCAATCCTGAGGCCATGGAGCCGCGCTCCATGCACCATCCAGATAAGCACCATACCCGAAACCCCCCGCTGCATCTGTAAATAGGTGCTGCGATTGGTTCGAAATGGGGTCCCTCTTCCACAAGCAGACGCCATTGAGTTTCTCCAGAAATTCTTTCCAGACAGCCAGGTCTTCCTTCATCCCATTGGAAACCTGAATCCTGGCCCTACCCCACCTAGGGCCCTGCAGTGGGCCCTCCAACCACAAAATTTAGCAACCCCAACAGCGATTGTAATTCCCTGATGGAAATAGAATCCGCAGCCACCACTGACGAAACCACTTGCCACAAGCGGTCGACCTTGTCTTTAGGAAGCCTGCAGACTGCCGCCTGGGTATCGATTTCGATCCCTAGGAAGGTCAAACAGGTACAGAGGCCCTGCGTTTTCTCATTCGCCAAAGGAACCCCGAACCTTTCCATCATATCCTGCATAATCTCCATCATGCGCGCACACTCGCCTGAATCCGCCTCCCCCACCAGCAAAAAGTCGTCCAAGTAGTGGGCCACGGCCCCACCCCCGGACACCTTCTGTACTACCCAGTGCAGAAAGGAGCTGAAACTTTCGAAAAGCGCACATGAAAGCGAGCACCCCATGGGGAGACATTTGTCCACATAAAATGCTCCGTCTATTTTCATGCCCATTAGCCTGAAAGCAGACGGGTGCAGAGGCAACAGGCGAAATGCAGACTCTATGTCCAATTTCGCCATCAATGCCCCTTTCCCCTTGCCCTTTACTATAACTAAAGCATCGTCAAAGGACTGGTAATGCACCGAGCTTACCTCAGGGTCGATGGCGTTGTTCACTGAAGCCTCTTTTGGGAAGGATAGATGGTGTATAAGTCTGAACTTGCCGGTGTCTTTCTTAGGGACTACCCCCAATGGAGACACCACAAGATCCGGCAGAGGCTGCTCCCAAAATGGGCCTGCCACCCTGCCCAGCGCCACTTCCTTACCCAATTTTTCCCTAACCACGTCAGGAAATTCATACGCTGATTTCAGGTTATGGTGGACAGTGGAACCCACCACTTGCCCCTCCACAGCAATTCTAAACCCCTCCGCCAACCTCGCCCCGAGCATCCGCGCTGCCTCTGGGAAGGGGTAGTTCGCCAGCCATGGTCCCATGGCCGACACGTTAAGCGGAGTTGGGGCCCTTGTGTCCAGAGGGCCCTTTTGCAACTTGCCTATCCCCGCCGGACTCCTTCCTTTTGCTACAATCCGAACCTGAGTGTGGTCCGCCGCAGAATTTGCAAATGTGCCGAAAGGAGCAACTTGCCCCTCTGTCACATTGCTTATCCTGAAATTTCCAACACTCCCTGCCCCGTTTTTTCACGCGTTGGGCAGGGTGGCCAACCCCCTGGCGTGTCACCGGGGAGCTTATGGCCGTGCCTTCCAAGCCCAATTTAGACCACAGGTGGAGATCCTGGGTTCCAAAGTGCAGGAGAGGATTTCCTACCATTTTCCTATGGAAGGCCATGTCGTATTCACGCCATGCGCCTTCCTTAAATCTTGCCCAGATATCGCTAATGGTATCCTCGTACTTGAATTAATTGTGCCCTTGTGACTGCCATTTGTCTACATAGCACGTGGCTAAAACTCTAAAACACTGTTGCCACTGCTCATAGGTCTCAGGACGTTGCACTTTCTTAGGGCCAGTGCTGTCAGCTGCCCTCTCCTTAGCCATGCAAGCCTCGGGTGAAAGTTCAAAGATGTTGACATATCGCCCATCTTGAATCTTTTTCACCACCTTAGACTTCAAATGCCCATACAAAGAATGCACCAGGCATGGGTAGGTATCCCTATGAGCTGCCACCTTCCTTGTTACCATGAACGCCCCTACGCCTGGTTGCTCCACACTAAGCGACTGCACCACGGGGACCACCTGGCTAACCACTGCTGGCGGATTCTTTCCCTTCACCTGCGCCGCCACTAATTTCTTAATCATCCTGAACATTTCTTTCTGCCCTTTCCCTACTAGTCCCAGGTTCCCCTCACTCTCTGAGGCCGACCCACTAGAAGATGTACCTACATCTACGTGTGCAGAAGTGTGCAGTAAAAACTCACCGCTGGGTGCCAATGGTGGCGCAGCTCCTGCCTCCTGCTGGTGGGACGAGGAAAAAGAAGGCACAGATGTTGCTAAAGGTGCCGATGCCACCTCCTCTTGACCTGCAGCTGATGTCATCGCAGCGACGGGATCCATGGCCAAACCCTGTGAATACAAAACATTTTGGGGAGTACTCTGTGCGGATGATAGCACCCCCGAGGGGCTACCCACCATCCTACTCTGACCCCCATGCATGCACACACCCAGAGCTGATGCCACCGCCTGTCTGATCACCTCTTCATTCACACAATATGTAGGTCCCTGTGACCCACTCACACCACTGCAATCATGTTCCTGACTAACCTCTGAGCTCTGTATGCAGCTTGTGAAATCCTAAAATCAGCAACTCCAGATGCAGTACCTTCTACGTCCAGAAACTCAGTGTCCCTGTGCTCCTGACTACCCACAGTTATGCCCCTGTGGATTGCATCCCCCTGCCAAGTTCTGTACTCCTCACTGTTGCTCTACGTCTCCCCCTTGCACTCTTGGCCTGAGCCTTCCGACCCTTTGACCTGCAGCCTTGCGCTGTGCCCCCCTGCGCCAATCCACCTTGAATCAAGCACTCCTGAGACACACTACCCGTGTCTGCAGCCGCTCGCGCCACACTCGACTGGGACACACTCGTTTGGGCCACGCCCACATGCGCCACACTCCCTGGACACTCGGCCCTTTGATCATCACACCCTTGAGCCACTCGGACTGATGCCTCCCTCGCATGCTAACCTGCCTTCCCAACCTGTCCGGAGTGCGATCGCCCGCACGGAGCCTCCCCAACTTACTGTTCTGGGCTCCGTGCGCAGATCCACTCCTATCCCCTCCTCTCTTCCGGGCGGGACTGCGCCCACGCTCCTCCCCGCTTGATGAGTCAGCCGGGGAGGACGCACAGGACGCAGCGCCGGAAGGGGCGGGGCTGTGACCCGACACCTGGCCTAAACCTTGCAGCACGGGCCCACCCCGCCCCCATCTACAATGCCCACACTCGCGCCCGCGGGGGACAAGGACCCCATGAGCGCTTGCACCAGGGACAAAATAGAGTTTAAGGCCGCAGGGGGCAAAGACTGCAGCTGCTGCAACGGGTGTTCAGTCGCAGCAGCTGCACTCGCTTGCGGCCCATGACCAGGGGTAATAATCGCAGGGGCTACCTTGTGGGAGGGACGCTGCTCTGCCATAATATTATGGGGTAATAAAGATTGTGGAATCGCAGTGGGGGCAGATATTAAGGGGGGATTGATAACCCCTATAGCATTTGGGGCATGCATAGATGCAGAAGATGGCCCCACTGAAGAGGCCTGAGCCCCAGGGCCTGATGAACAGGCCCCAAGGCCCAATCCCCTCTGTACCGGTGGCCTATTCCTCAGCAAGGGGGCTGCCCGGTGCCTAGTGACAGGGGAAGGGGGTACCACATCCTCTGAAGCTGATCCTCCACTTTCTCTTGCAGCTCCCCGCATGCCAGGAACCTCCTGCACGACCTCCCTGAAACGCAATGGTGGCACTGATCTCCTCTTAGAACGCTCCATATCAACCAAACAGCAGAAAAACTCCTTTGAAGTCTGGAACCAGGAACAAAAGAGGGCCGGATCCACTGCAGCCAGGACCTATAAAGGTAAGCAGAAACACCCGCCCCCACATTTGCAACACTGTAGCACCTAGTACCCTCCAGACTTCAACTCAGTTATCCCTTAATTTTGTTACAGGCCCACTAGAGGGTCCTCCACTTCCAGAAAGTGAAGTGCAGAATTACTATTACTCAAGGAGTTACAGATAAAAAAAAATCCCTCTCTTGTGAGGAAGCCTGTGCTGGGCTGTTAAAGGGACACTGACCCTAAAATGTTTCTTTCGTGATTCAGATAGAGCATGCAATTTTAAGCAACTTTCTAATTTACTCCTATTATCAAATTGTCTTCATTCTCTTGGTATCTTTATTTGAAAAGCAAGAATGTAAGTTTAGATGCCGGCCCATTTTTGGTGAACAACCTGGGTTGTCCTTGCTGATTGGACAGCACCAATAAACAAGTGCTGCCCAAGGTCCTAAACCAACAATTGGCTGACTCGTTAGCTTAAATGCCTTCTTTTTCAAATAAAGATAGCAAGAGAACGAAGAAAAATTGATAATAGGAGTAAATTAGAAAGTTGCTTAAAATTGCATGCTCTATCTGAATCACAAAGGAAAAAAAATGGGTACTGTCTTAGTACTGTGTGAGGGAGGGAAGTAGCTCCTGTGTCAGAGCTGAATAGGGAGGGAGGGACTTTAGCAACTTCCTGATCTATTCAGCTATTGCTGCAGGGACTAAGGCAGCTCTCCCTCCCTCACAAGATTGACAAACTGATGGACCAATGAAATGCTTTGAGAGCTACGTGGAGATGCATTAAATATAAAATGGAGATTAGAAGAGTGAATGAAAAAATAATAATCAGCTTGATGCCTGGTGCTGCTGGCAATGTCTATCTCAGTTACTCCAAATAAAAAGGGACATGAAACACCTGTTATTTACAAAACTATTTCAGTTGTCTTGTAATAAATTAATATTCCAAATGAGTGTGAAATCTTCCTGAGCACCTTGCATGCTGCAGTTAATTTTCAATGGCCAAAGTTCCCTTTACTCACCTTTTGCCTTATTTGTTAGACACATTAATTTGCAATAACCCTTTGAAAGCCTTGCATCTCCACTGTTGAGGCCACTTAGGGAGAAAGATAAATAAACTTTAACCGTAAATAATACAAATTGCCTGGTATATCAGGTCTGAATGTTTTATTTCATGATTTAGTTAGAGCATACATTCTTAAACAGCTTTTCAATTTACTTATTTTATCAGTTTTGCATCTTTCTTTTGGTATCCTTTGTTGAAGGAGTAGCAATGCACAAATTGGAGCTAGCTGCTCATGGGCCATATTACGAGTGGAGCGCAAACATTTGCAAAGGACTTTAACATAGAGATACATACATATACATCTCTAAAGATGGGTATGTATGTATATATATATCCAAAAATCAGAAAGCACTCACCAGATCTTGAATAATATCCTTTTAATAAAGTAGTGATGTTTCGGGGTTGCCCCCGTCTTCAGACAATATTTACAGTACAATAACCAACTTAACCCTTATATTGGAACCCAGCTCCCACTTGTGAAACTGTTGGCGGTGTTCCGGAAGTCCAGCGACCGCGTGGTGTACACCTACGTCATCGGTTGCTATGGCAACCGGACACCGTTTGGCAGTTCTGTGCTCAAAATAAAGCATAATTAAAAACAACAGCCGCTAGCATGCAGGCAGCATTAAGAGGCATATATAAGACAACTCACATATTATACACAGTACACTTGTTTTGCATGGGAACATATAAGTAAATACTGGTGACGTTTACGCAATATATGAGGGCAACTATGGTAATACTTCAGCAACCTGGGGGATACATTACTACCTAACTATGGTGCCGAAAAAATAAACAAAGTGCCTAATGTGTTACCATTTATACCTATTCTGGCAGTGGCCCATTTTGGGCCAGCATATAATCAGTTACGACAGAACCCAGTAAACACTGCCATGTTATGTCCATATGATTATATGCAAGAATAAAATGTATAGGGGGCATAACTACATAACAGCTAAAAGCTGAAAACTAAATATGAAAGGGGGATCTCGATAATCTATACTATATACAGGACACCTTGTTATAAAGGGGCATCTCATAAATAGCAGTGCCAGTCCAGGTGGACGTTCAAACCCTGGGGGGTCATAGTCCCCAGGTCATAAATCCACCTGGACTCATGCTGAAGTAATATTTTGGCTCTGTCCCCCCCCTCTGGGAAGCTGGGGGACATGATCAATAATAATATACTTCAAGTCGGAGACATTGTGTTTCCCCAAGGCAAAGTGCCTGGCTACCGGCTTGTCAGAAGTTCCTCGGTCAATGGCCATCCTTATGGCCGACCTGTGGTTTGCCATTCTGGTGCGTAGGTCGTCTACTGTTTTTCCAACATAAAATAAATGGCCTACACAGTGTAGGAGATACACTATGTACTTGGTTGTGCATGTCACCCTATGTTTGATAGTGAATCTCTTGTTCCTGTAGGGATGACTAAATTCACTCCCAGTCGTAAGGCCCCCACAGGTAGTACACCCTAGGCAGCGGAAACATCCAGGTTTGGTATGAAGCCATGTCTCTTTCATGTAACAGTCAATTGGGTCTGTTTTAATGAGTTGATCCCTTAGTGATTTTGACCGTCAATATCCAATTTTTGGTGGTGTAGTCCCATTAAAGGGGAGTTCTTTATCAGTAGAAATGATCGGCCAGTTTCTTCGCAAACTCTCTGTGAATACTGGTTAATCAATGTCAAAGGTGGACAAAAATGTAATTCTGTTATCTTCCTTTCTATCCCTCGGCTGTAATAAGTCCAATTGTTCAATCTTAAGAACATCAAATTTTCTTGTTCTAAGGATATCTTTATCGTAGCCCCTATGGATATATTTTAATTTTATTTCTTCTATCTGTTGTTCCCTCAATTCAGCATCAGTGTTGTTCCTGGCTGTTCTTTTGAATTGTGATGTTGGAAGAGCTCGTTTTAAAGCTGGAGGATGGCAGCTGTGGGCATGTAGAAGGGAATTACGATCCGTCTCTTTACTGAAGAGTGTGGTAAATAGGCACCCATCTCTTTTGAAGATTCTTAAATCCTGAAAGTCTATACTATTAATATTGTATGTTATCTTGAATTTAATAGTAGGATGTGCTTCATTAAGAAGTGAGAACCAGGTCACCAGTTCCTCCTCCGTTCCATCCCATAGGAGAAACAGGTTGTCTATATACCTCTTGAAGTTAGAAATTCTTCTGTCAGAGAATAGTGTGGTTCCTACATTCTCAAAGTTGGCCATAAATAAGTTGGCATATGTAGGGGCCATGTTTAACCCCATGGCCGTACCTGCAATTTGGAGAAAAAATTCCTTCTCATAAGGGAAATAATTCAACTCCAGACATGATGACAGAAGTTCCTTAATTGTGTCTAATTATTGCTGTAATTCCCTCCATATGTGGGATTACGGTGTATAAACTGGTTACGTCCATCGTAACCAGAAGTGTTTCATCCTTGAAATTGGATAAATTATTTAAGATCCTGATCATGGAACTGGAGTCAAGCAAGAAGGAGTCCATATTTCTTACCAGTAGCTGCAATATGTGATCCAAGTAGATGGCTATTGGTTGTAGAAGGGATCCTATAGCCGAAACTATAGGTCTCCTGGGAGGTGCCACTATGCTCTTATCGATTTTCGGCAGCATGTATATCACTGGAATTCTAGGATGTTGTACTGTCATGTATGCAAATTCGTCTTTATCAATGCAGTTCATCTCATGCATGGTGTGCTGCATGATGTCCAACTTCTTTTTGAATATACTCATAGGGTCACCCCTGAGTTTCCTATATGTGCCAGGGTCTTCCAATTGTCGCTTCACCTCTTTATGGTAGTCCACATAGTTCTGGATGACAATTGCTCCTCCTTTGTCCGCCTCCCTCAGAACTATGGATGTATCCTCTTGTAGACTTGTTCAAGCTCCTCTCTCATTCTTAGTGAGGTTATGTCTATATTGGCACCTTTGTTGATGTAGCTTGATTGAGTCCTGTTGTATAAGCCTGGCAAAGGTTTTGATGGTCGGGTTATTGTTTTTTGGATCGAATGTACTCTTCCCTCTAAGTGTCTTCTTCGGTTGTTCCTCGAAGCCCTTAAAGTGTTCCTTCAGTCTCAGATTTCTTGTGAACTTTTGTATATCCACATAGAGGTCAAATTCATTACACTTAGTAGTGGGTATGAATGATAGTCCTTTATTTAAGACACTCCTCTCGTCCGGGGTGAGTACATGTGAGTTGTCTTATATATGCCTCTTAATGCTGCCTGCATGCTAGCGGTTGTTATTTTTAATTATGTTTTATTTTGAGCACAGAACTGCCGAACGGCAGTTGCCAGAGCAACTGATGACGTAGGTATACACCACGCGGTCGCTGGACTTCCGGGAACGCCGACGACAGTTACACAAGTGGGAGCTGGGTTCCAATATAAGGGTTAAGTTGGTTATTGTACTGTAAATATTGTCTGAGGACAGGGGCAACACCGAAATGTCACTACTTTATTAAAAGGATATTATTCAAGACCCGGTGAGTGCTTTCTGATTTCCGGATATGTGCATGCACTTTGAATTGCACCCCAGGCAAGTTATATGGATACGTGTCACTGTGAGTGCTACACTATTTTGGATAATTATATATATATATATATATATATATATATATATATATATATATATATATATATATATATATATATATGTATATATATGTGTGTATATATGTGTATTTATGTATTTATATGTGTATCTATGTATTTACAGACATATACACATATAAATACATATGTATACACACACACACACACACACACATATATATATATATATATATATATATATATATATATATATATATATATATATATATATATGTGTGTGTGTGTGTGTGTGTGCATTGGAGCCATTTGCAGTTAAATAGATGAAAACATAAAAAAATATTTATGCAAAATTCATATTTAACAAAGTGTTAAACTTTATATTTACTGTAAATATTATACATTCCAATGTTCTGCACAAAGCAGAATGTGTTCTAAGTATTTATAAAAGAGATATTCCTATATAAAGCTGTATATATCTATATGTTTGTTTAATTTCCCTTGACTTTTGGTTAGAATAGTATACTTATCATTAGTTTTTTGCATGAGATATATAGTCATCTGTTTCCTTGACTAGGAATGTCTAATATTAATGTTTATTGAGGGTTGTGATATTTTTTGCATTTTTGCCTTTGTTTTTAATATTAGCTTAAATAAGATTGGGGACCAATGGTATAGCAGCACGATAGGACATCACATGTTCACTATTTATTTGGCGACTAGTTGCTAGGTTACAAAAAGCGTCCTATGGTGACGTAAGTAAGACACCGGGTAACTGCCGCGGCGTAAGTTACATATGATCACGAGGTAATCGTATAGGATATATCAGCAGTAGTCTGCTGCTTGTTCCCATATCTGTTTGAGATGTCACATTATGTTATTTTTATACACAGGCTTTTAGATTGTGTAGAGCAGTCAGTTGCTAGGCAACATACGGTGCCTGCTTGAGACGTATGCTATGCGCCAGAAATCCCCGCTTGAACACACACGAGGTAATTAGTGATAATGATTATCACATGTATGGTGAGTAAAGGTTGGGATTGTGTAATTGTTGTTTGTATGAGTCTGAGGACGGGGGTGAAACCCTGAAACGTCACGCTGTTGGATTAAACTTTTTGCCATTTTAAATCCGGTGAGTGCCTGCCTTTATTTGGGACTCTATATTGGTAACGATATATATTGTACCAAAATACCATCAGATATATTTAGAAATATGTATTTATAAATAAATAGAACATATTATTCTATGTGTAGAACATTGGAATGTGAAATATTCATATTTTCATGTCG
This sequence comes from Bombina bombina, assembly GCF_027579735.1. NCBI lineage: Eukaryota > Metazoa > Chordata > Amphibia > Anura > Bombinatoridae > Bombina > Bombina bombina. The sequence continues at coordinate 154,588,099 of NC_069509.1, forward strand.
GGTTAGCGCACACTAAAATACGCGGTCGGGTTAGGGCACATTAGAATACACGGTTAAGTTAGCGCATATGATAATATGACTTTGGATTAGCGCATATGTTAATATGCGATCAGGTTAGCGCATGTTCCAACGCCAGACTTTATAAGATGGCGTTGGAACTTCTCAGCAGATAAGGTAAGAAATACCACTGCTGGGAGATTGCCCCATCTTTATCTGTTAAATGCTTCCTAATCTTCGGCCACTGCATTTTATTGCCCCTGTTTTCACCTGAAGGCCTTATTAGTATGGTGTTACATATAAACTGAAGCCCTGAATGTGTGCACGCTGCCCTGGCACTAAATCAATAGGGAATTATATATAATATTTTTTTAAAGAGAATAGTAAAAAGTTTGGATTTTGCATAAAAAAGTGGGCATGTGCGGGATGTACTCCCCTGCTTACTTTTGAAATAAGACCTTAATATTCGCTACTAGAACATGTGCAGTGCAGTGCAGACCATCTACTCATACCCAGGACTGAACTGACTCTGTGCTTCCCAGAGCCTTATAAACACTGGTGAAATATAAATATTTCATGTCAGGTTGGCGCACTTGGTTAAACGCGATCGGGTTTACACGTGAGTAGGGTGTCATTTTTCTTCACTTTTCACACTCCATTAAAGACTGTGGGAGAATACATTAACTTGATTGCGATAGTCAAAGTTCGTATGTTTGGGTGCTAGTTGAACACATATGTTGAGCCAATGAAAAGAAGCATATGTTTATAGCCACCAATCATCAACTAGCTTCCAGCAGTGGATTGCTGCTCCTAAGCCACCTTGGTATGCTTTTCAGCAAAGAATACCAAGAAAACAAAGTACATTTGATAACAGAAGCAAATTAAAAAGTTTCTTGAAAAGTTTTAATTTTGACTTTCAAGTTGCTTTAAAATATGATGTCATCAGAACTTATGTCAGCCAAATAGTGATTGTGATAGCCCTGTATGGAAACCAAGGTTATGTTTTTGCCAAAATTGCTCAATCTATAGTACCCATAAAATTACATTTTAATGTAACATAATTAAATCATAACATGTAGGGTAAAATCTACCTAATTCAGCAAAGTTATGAAAGATCCCTAAGGGTTAAACCCCCTAAGGTCAAATTTTCTCAGGTTGTATGTTAGTGTGTGATTCAATAAAACAATCTTGCCATAGTATATGAACTGATCCAGACAACCGTTAATGTATTACCTTTATCTCATATTACTCATGGATAATGAGGAAAGCTGTGAAGTTTAAAACCTACAGGGGACCAGGAACAATAAGTCTGCGGCACACGAGTAACCAGTGCCTTTACTCAAACAGCTTATTTTCACCACTCCCCTAAGGAAATTTCAGGGATGCCACTGAGCAGTCCTCAAGTCAAGGGCTAATCAGGAGTAATGATCGTAGTCACGGTTACGAATAAAAAGGTCCGGTGCTGTGTAGCTATCTTTTATGCCAATATCAGTTAATACAATTTCCAAACAAAGAAAATTGGCATGGTATTTAAAAAAAATGTCCAAATCTTTATTGTAATCCATTAATGCGACATTGTAGAGTAGGACAAACATGGTATCCAAATAAAATCATTGAGCCAGCCATTAGAAACTAACGCAATTCGGTGTTAGCCATATTCATAGACAATTGCTAATGGCTGTTGCTTATCAATAAATACACTAAATATTTAGCCCAAATGAATTGTGCCTGAATTTTAAAGGGCCCATATCCCTAGATCTATACAAAAATAAGACAACCTTATGGATAAGGTATTTACCTCAGAGGTTTATTATCTATCATAAATAGACATAAAGTATGTAAAGTATTAAAACACATGAAAGGGATGCAGCATAGCTGTAAAAAGTTGACTAGAAAATATCACCTGAATATCAATATGTTGAAAAGGAAGATATTTTACCTCAAATGTCCTAAGTATTCACACTCCACTGCCAGTCAGGATACTTGTCACAGGATTTACAAGGGAGTGGGCATCTGTCATGTGCAGGCACTGTTATGTTATTTTACTATTCAATTTAAGTAAGTTCTATGAAATCTCTTGAGATCACAACAAAGGCAAAGTATTACCTCAGCACTGCTGATGCTGATTGGCTATTGTTTTTTTTTTGTTGGTTTGTTTTGTTTTTTCAACTTGCATCTGGACAGCAGCTGAAGTGTAACTGTTTACACAGCACTTACTCTGGTGAGCTGAGGAAATTGTGAGGTAAAATATCTTCCTTTTTTACAGAGCGATGCTCAGGTGATATTTTCTTGTCAGCTTTTTACAGTTATGCTGTATCACTTTCAAGTGATTTAGCATATGATATTATAACATAGTCATAAATAAAGATATATAGCTTAAAAAATTATCATACTCCATGAAAAAAATGTGAAGCCTTTGCAATAACTAATAATAAATAAATGATTCTATCCACATACATCAAAGCAACAATTCAGTTAATTGCTTTGAGAGCTCAATCCTATTGGCTGATTGGATCAGCCAATAGGATGAAAGCTCAATCCTATTGGCTTATTGCAACAGCCAATATGATTTTTTCCCCTTTAATTCCTATTGGCTGATAGAAATCTTTCAGTCAATAGGAATGTAAGGGATGCCATCTTGGATGACGTCACTTTAAGACAACTTTCAGTTACGGCGACAACCGTAAGAAGAGGATGCTCCGTGCCAGATGTCTTGAAGATGGACCCGCTCCGCGCCGGATGGATGAAGATAGAAGATGCCGTCTGGATTAAGACTTCATGCCGCTTGGATGAGGACTTCGCCGGCTGGATGAGGATGGATGTCCGGACTTCAATAACTGTAAGTGGATCGTCGGAGGTTAGTGTTAGGTTTTTTAAAGAGTTTTTTTTTTTTTTTTTTTTTTTTTTTTGGTTAGGGTTTTGGGCAATTCGTAAAAGAGCTAAATGCCCATCCAAATGCCCTTTTCAGGGCAATGTTTAGCTTAGGTTTATTTAAATAGCTTTTTATTTGGGGGGTTTGGTTGGGTGGGTGGTGGGTTTTATTGTTGGGGGGTTGTTTGTATTTTTTATTGCAATGTAAAAGAGCTGATATCTTTGGGGCAATGCCCCGCAAAAGGCCCTTTTAAGGCAGTTTAGTGTAGGCTGGGTTTTTTTTTATTTTGGAGGGGGCTTTTTATTTTGATAGGGCTATTAGATTAGGAGTAATTCGTTTTATTTTTGATAATTTCGTTTTTTATTTTTTGTAATTTAGTGTTTATTTATTTTTTTATAAGTTAGTAAATTGTATTTTATTAATTTAATTTAGTGCTAAAAAGTGCACTAACACCCATAAAATACATATTAACCCCTAAACTGAAGCCCCCCACATCACAAACACTAAATAAAAATGTTTATCCTCTAATCTGCCAAAAGGACATTGCCGGCACTATAAAAAATATATTAACCCCTAAACCGCCGCCCTCCCGCATTGCAAACACTAGTTAAATTTTATTAACCCCTAATCTGCCGACCCTAACATCATTGACACCTACCTACATTTATTAACCCCTAGTCTGCCGCCCCAAACGTCGTCGCAACTATATTAAATGTATTAACCCCTAAATCTAAGTCTAACCCTAACACCACCTAACTTAAATATAATTTAAATACATCTAAATAAAATTACTACAATTCACTAAATTATTCCAATTTAAAACTAAATACTTACCTATAAAATAAACCCTAAGCTAGCTACATAGTTACATTGTATCTAGCTTAGGGTTTATTTTTATTTTACAGGCAACTTTGTATTTATTTTAACTAGGTACAATAGTTATTAAATAGTTATTAACTATTTAATAGCTACCTAGTTAAAATAAATTCAAATTTACCTGTACACCCTGTTCCAAATTATTATGCAAATTCTATTTCAGTGTCACAAAGATTAAATATTTTTTTTTTTCATCATGGATGGCATTGTATCTCAGGGCTCTTTTGATTACTGAAAACAATCTCGGACACCTGTGATAAATAGATTGCCAGGTGAGCCCAATTAAAGGAAAAACTACTAAAGGAGGGTGTTCCACATTATTAAGCAGAGCACCATTTTCAAGCAATATGGGGAAGAAAAAGTATCTCTCTGCTGCCGAAAAGTGAAATAGTAGAATAAATCCTAACCTAAGTTACAATTACAACTAACACTACACTATAATTAAATTAATTACCTAAATTAAATACAATTAAATACAATTTAAACAAATTATCTAAAGTACAAACCCCCCCCCCACTAAATTACAGAAAATAATAAAATAATTACACGTTTTTTAAACTAATTACACCTAATCTAATCCCCCTAATAAAATAAAAAAGCCCCCCAAAATAATAAAACGCCCTACCCTATACTAAATTACAAATATCCCTTAAAAGGGCCTTTTGCGGGGCATTGCCCCAAAGTAATCAGCTCTTTTACCTGGAAAAAAAAGTACAAATACCCCCCCCAACATTAAAACCCACCACCCACACACCCAACCCTACTCTAAAACCCACCTAATACCCCCTTAATAAAACCTAACACTAACCCCTTGAAGATCACCCTACCTTGAGAAGCCTTCACCCAGTCCGACCGAAGTCCTCAATGAAGCCGGGCGAAGTGGTCCTCCAGACGAGCAGAAGTCTTCATCCAAGCTGGCCAGAAGAGGTCCTCCAGATGGGCAGAAGTCTTCATCCATCCGGCGCGGAGCGGGTCCATCTTCAAGACATCCGACGCGGAGCATCCTCTTCAAATGAAGTCCAACTGAAGAATGAAGGTTCCTTTAAATGACGTCATCCAAGATGGCGTCCCTTGAATTCCGATTGGCTGATAGAATTCTATCAGCCAATCGGAATTAAGGTAAAAAAAATGCATCAGCCAATAGGATTGAGCTGGCATTCTATTGGCTGATTGGACTTCGTTTGAAGAGGATGCTCCGCGTCGGATGTCTGGAAGATGGAGCCGCTCCACGCCGGATGGATGAAGATAGAAGATGCCGTCTGGATGAAGACTTCTGCCATCTGGAGGACCTCTTCTGGCCGGCTTGGATGAAGACTTCTTCCCGTCTGGAGGACTACTTCGCCCGGCTTCGTTGAGGACTTCGGCCTGGCTGGGTGAAGACTTCTCAAGGTAGGGTGATCTTCAAGGGGTTAGTGTTAGGTTTTATTAAGGGGGTATTGGGTGGGTTTTAGAGTAGGGTTGGGTGTGTGGGTGGTGGGTTTTAATGTTGGGGGGGTATTGTACTTTTTTTTCCAGGTAAAAGAGCTGATTACTTTGGGGCAATGCCCCGCAAAAGGCCCTTTTAAGGGCTATTTGTAATTTAGTATAGGGTAGGGATTTTTATTATTTTGTGGGGCTTTTTTATTTTATTAGGGGGATTAGATTAGGTGTAATTAGTTTAAAAAAACTTGTAATTATTTTATTATTTTCTGTAATTTAGTGTTTGTTTTTTTCTGTACTTTAGATAATTATTTTAAATTGTATTTAATTGTATTTAGTTAAGGTAATTAATTTAATTATAGTGTAGTATTAGGTGTAAATTATAACTTAGGATTTATTTTACAGGTAAATTTTAATTTATTTTAACTAGGTAGCCATTAAATAGTTAATAACTATTTAGTAACTATTCTACCTAGTTAAAATAAATACAAACTTGCCTGTAAAATTAAAATAAACCCTGAGCTAGCTACAATGTAACTATTAGTTATATTGTAGCTATATTAGGGTTTATTTTATAGGTATTTAGTTTTAAATAGGAATAATTTAGTTAATGATAGTTATTTTATTTAGATTTATTTAAATTATATTTAAGTTAGGGGGTGTTAGGGTTAGACTTAGATTTAGGGGTTAATAACTTTATTATAGTGGTGGCGGCGACGTTGGGGGCGGCAGATTAGGGGGTTAATAAGTGTAGGTAGGTTGCAGAGACATTGGGGGCGGCAGATTAAGGGTTAATAAATATAATGTAGGTGTCGGCAATGTTGGGGGCAGCAGATTAGGGGTTCGTAAGTATAATGTAGGTGGCGGCGGTGTCCAGAGCAGCAGATTAGGGGTTAATAATATAATGTAGGTGTCGGCGATGTCGGGGTGGCAGATTAGGGGTTAATAAGTGTAAAATTAGGGGTGTTTAGACTCGGGGTTCATGTTAGGGTGTTAGGTGTAGACATAAATTTTATTTCCCCATAGGAATCAATGGGGCTGTGTTAAGAGCTGAACGCTGCTTTTTTGCAGCTGTTAGTTTTTTTTTCAGCCGGCTCTCCCCCATTGATTCCTATGGGGAAATCATGCACAAGCACGTTTAGCCAGCTCACCGCTACCATAAGCAGCACTGGTATTGAGGTGAGATGTGGAGCAAAATTTTGCTCTCCGCTCACTTTTCTGCGGCTAACGCCAGGTTTGTAAAAACCCGTAATACCAGCGTTGTCTGTAGGTGAGCGGTGAGGGAAAACTGCTTGTTAGCACCGCACCCCTGTTAACGCAAAACTCGTAATCTAGGTGTTTGTATTTATTTTAACTAGGTACCTAGTAAATAGTTAAAGGGACAGTCTACACCAAAAATTTTCTTATTTAAAAGATAGATAATCCCTTTATTACCCATTCCCCGTTTTTGCATAACCAACACAGCTATATTAATATACTTTTTACCTCTGTGATTACCTTGTATCTAAGCCTTTGCAGACAGCCTCCTTATCTAAGTGCTTTTGACAGAAATGCAGTGCAGTCAATCAGTGAAGACTCCTAAATAACTTCACGGGAGTGAGCACAATGTTATCTATATGACACATGTGAACTAGCACGGTCTAACAGTGAAAAACTTTCAAAATGCTTTGAGCTAGGAGTAGGTTTTCAACTGTTTAGAAATCAGTTTGAGCCTAGCTAGGTTTAGCTTTTCAAAAATACCACCAAGGGAACAAAGCAAATTTGATGATTTTTAGTTTTTACTTTACTGTCCCTTTAATAACTATTTAATAACTAGTCTACCTAGTTAAAATAAATACAAACTTACCTGTGAAAGAAAAATAAAACCTAAGATAGCTACAATGTAACTATTAGTTATATTGTAGTTATATTGTAGCTATCGTAGGGTTTTTTTTACAGGTAAGTTTGTATTTATTTTTAAATAGGAATTATTTAGTTAATAATTGTAAGGTTTATTTAGCTTTATTTTAATTATATTTAAGTTAAGGGGTGTTAGGGTTAGGGTTAGATTACGGTTAGGGTAACGTTAGGGTTGGGTTTAGGGGTTAACAACTTTAGTATAGTGGCGGCGACATTGGGGGCGTTAGATTAGGGTTTAATAAGTGTAGGTAGGTGGCGGCGATGTTAAGGGCGGCAGATTAGGGGTTAATAACTGTAATGTAGGTGGCGGCGATGTTAGGGGTGGCAGATTAGGGGTTAATAACTGTAATGTAGGTGGCAGCAATGATAGGGGCAGCAGATTAGGGGTTAATAACTGTAATGTAGGTGGCGGCGATGTTAGGGGCAGCAGATTAGGGGTTAATAACTGTAATGTAGGTGGCCGCGATGTTAGGGGCAGCAGATTAGGGGTTAATAACTGTAATGTAGGTAGCGGCGATGTTAGGGGCAGCAGATTAGGGGTGATAAAGATGTGGGGTTTATGTTAGGGTGTTTTAACGTTACGTTCTTTTCCCCATAGACATCAATGGGGCTGCGTTACAGAGCTTTTCATTCCGCGATCGCAGGTGTTAGGCTTTTTTTTGCCGGCTCTCCCCATTGATGTCTATGGGGAAATCGTGCACGAGCACATCAAAGCAGCGCTTGATTTCGGTGCGGTATGGAGCTCAACGCCACCATATCTCCTGCACAAGCCTGCTTTTGTAAACCTGTAATAGCAGCGCTATAGGGAGGTGAAATAACGCTGAAAATGTTGCGGTCGTTAATTTCCCTATAGCGCTCAAAACTCATAATCTGACCAAATACGCATGCGCACGAAACGCGTCTGCGTTAGGACTGGGCTACACTTACCTGTGTGTATACTTGATTGTTTTTATTCCAAGTTGTTTTTTATTGGTATAATTTCAAAAATACAAAATCCGTTAAGGAATACAAAATACAATTGTCATTGACAAAGAAAAACAATCAGAATGTCAAATTAAAATGACAGTCTCTCAAGGCAACAGTATTGAGAAAATAAAAAACATATGCAAAAAGAAAAACAACAGTCTACCGTGTCATTTCAGGGTTTCAAATCAATATTACATAAGAATATCTGAAAGGATGTACCGTCAATTAATGAGAATTCTCTATCTATGCTGGGAAGTATGGGAGGGTAAGGGGGAACTCATTAGTGGATGAGTGATTAAAGAGAGTTTTCTGAGGCTAAATATTGTGTCCACATATTTTGTGCAATAATATAATGATCCCTAGTGTCCAATCTAAAAGCTTTATATTCTTCTAGTTCTATAAGGTCGCTAACTTTATTTTTCCACATTATGATATTGGGAGGGTCTATGGATTTCCAGTTCTTTGCAATAAGTGCTTTAGCGCCATTTGAGAATATGCGAAGTAAAATGACATGGGATTTGGAGGGGAGTTTGATGTGTTTGTTTAGAAGAAATATTAGGGGATCGAAAGGGAGTATGAACTGGAAAATGTTTTCAATCTCACCAAGAAGGGTTCTCCAAAACCAAGTGATGCTGTTGCACCACCACCACATGTGGCCCATACCACTCCCCGCGTGTCCACATCGCCAGCATTTATTCCCAGTTGTAGGGTATAATTTGTATAAACGTCTAGGTGTGAGATACCAATTATGAAGGATTTTATAGTTCATCTCTAGAAGGGCAGCCGATGAGGAGGATGACATAGTATTTATAAATATAGATGATGCTACTTGGGGGAGAATAATGACTCCTAACTCCCTTTCCCATGATTCAAGTATACTTGATTGTTTTTATGCAGTTTCACCTCATATGTTTTTAGCTGGATTAATACATTTTGAACTTTTTTTATCTTGCTGTGGATCGTTCATTTTTGCTGGGAACCAGTGTGCACCTCCTCTGGATACCTGTTTACTGATTTGTGTGTGGAGTAGACACACCTGGTGCAGCATTGTATGTCCCAGCACCTGAGGGATTTCGCAACACCCACACTCCATTGTGCCGCCAACTTCTATTGTTTGGCTGGAAGTGAGCGCTTCACCTAAAAGAATCTGTGTGGATAAGTCATACAATAAATGTTATTATTTATACCTGTAAAATGATTTTTAAAAAACACTGTGTCACAACTGTTTTGCTTGAGTCAAATCTCCATATAAACAAAGTACAGATACTTTAAATTGCAGAGTAAGCACAGTGAAAAAGTGATAAAAACACAAAATAAATACACTAGAGTTCTCAGGAAGTGTTTGTCCTCCAGCTGAGGAACAGGAAGCACTGACCCACAATCTGTACAAGTAGAGGAAGAAGAGTAATATCAAAAGCACAATCTTAAAGGATAGAAAGCTCAAAATTTAAATGTACATTGCGTACATTCCATTTTTGTATCTCTTTATTTATCAAGACTTAAAGGGACAGTCAACTCAAATAATGTTGTTGTTTGAAAGGATAGATACTCCCTTTATTACCCATTCCCCAGTTTTGCATAACCAACACTGTTATATTAATTAACTTTTTATCTCTGTGATTACCTTGTATCTAAGCATCTGCAAACTGCCCCCTTATTTCAGTTTTTGTCACAAACTTGCATTTTAGCCAATCAGTGCTGACTCCTAGGTAACTCCACGGGCATGAGCACAATGTTATCCATATGGCACACATAAACTAACACCCTCTAGTTGTGAACAATTGTCAAAATGCATTGAGATAAGAGGTGGCCTTCAAGGGCTTAAAATATTAGCATATGAGTCTACCTAGGTTTAGCTTTCAACTAAGAATACCAAGAGAACAAAGTAAAATTGATGATAAAAATAAATTGGAAAGTTGTTTTAAATTACATGCCCTATCTGAATCATTAAAGTTTATTTTTAACTAGACTGTCCCTTTAATATACTTTTCACCTCTGTGATTACCTTGTATCTTTTGACAGCCCCTGATCACAACTTTTACTTATTATTTATTGACTTGCATTTTAGCTGTGTTGTGCACAACCCACAGGCATGAGCACAATGTTATCTGTATGGCCCACATGAACTAGCAGTCTCCTGCAGGGGGGGGGGCACCACAGGGGGGGGCAGCCATGTCGGCTCTGGCTGGAGTCAGTGGAGAGATGCTTAGGTCAGCTCAGCACATGCTGTGTGATCCCTAGCTAAGCTGGATGCATTACAAGGAGTGCAGAATTATTAGGCAAGTTGTATTTTTGAGGATTAATTTTATTATTGAACAACAACCATGTTCTCAATGAACCCAAAAAACTCATTAATATCAAAGCTGAATATTTTTGGAAGTAGTTTTTAGTTTGTTTTTAGTTATAGCTATTTTAGGGGGATATCTGTGTGTGCAGGTGACTATTACTGTGCATAATTATTAGGCAACTTAACAAAAAACAAATATATACCCATTTCAATTATTTATTTTTACCAGTGAAACCAATATAACATCTCAACATTCACAAATATACATTTCTGACATTCAAAAACAAAACAAAAACAAATCAGTGACCAATATAGCCACCTTTCTTTGCGAGGACACTCAAAAGCCTGCCATCCATGGATTCTGTCAGTGTTTTGATCTGTTCACCATTAACATTGCGTGCAGCAGCAACCACAGCCTCCCAGACACTGTTCAGAGAGGTGTACTGTTTTCCCTCCTTGTAAATCTCACATTTGATGATGGACCACAGGTTCTCAATGGGGTTCAGATCAGGTGAACAAGGAGGCCATGTCATTAGATTTTCTTCTTTTATACCCTTTCTTGCCAGCCACGCTGTGGAGTACTTGGACGCGTGTGATGGAGCATTGTCCTGCATGAAAATCATGTTTTTCTTGAAGGATGCAGACTTCTTCCTGTACCACTGCTTGAAGAAGGTGTCTTCCAGAAACTGGCAGTAGGACTGGGAGTTGAGCTTGACTCCATCCTCAACCCGAAAAGGCCCCACAAGCTCATCTTTGATGATACCAGCCCAAACCAGTACTCCACCTCCACCTTGCTGGCGTCTGAGTTGGACTGGAGCTCTCTGCCCTTTACCAATCCAGCCACGGGCCCATCCATCTGGCCCATCAAGACTCACTCTCATTTCATCAGTCCATAAAACCTTAGAAAAATCAGTCTTGAGATATTTCTTGGCCCAGTCTTGATGTTTCAGCTTGTGTGTCTTGTTCAGTGGTGGTCGTCTTTCAGCCTTTCTTACCTTGGCCATGTCTCTGAGTATTGCACACCTTGTGCTTTTGGGCACTCCAGTGATGTTGCAGCTCTGAAATATGGCCAAACTGGTGGCAAGTGGCATCTTCGCAGCTGCACGCTTGACTTTTCTCAGTTCATGGGCAATTATTTTGCGCCTTGGTTTTTCCACACGCTTCTTGCCACCCTGTTGACTATTTTGAATGAAACGCTTGATTGTTCGATGATCACGCTTCAGAAGCTTTGCAATTTTAAGAGTGCTGCATCCCTCTGCAAGATATCTCACTATTTTTTACTTTTCTGAGCCTGTCAAGTCCTTCTTTTGACCCATTTTGCCAAAGGAAAGGAAGTTGCCTAATAATTATGCACACCTGATATAGGGTGTTGATGTCATTAGACCACACCCCTTTTCATTACAGAGATGCACATCACCTAATATGCTTAATTGGTAGTAGGCTTTCGTGCCTATACAGCTTGGAGTAAGACAACATGCATAAAGAGGATGATGTGGTCAAAATACTCATTTGCCTAATAATTCTGCACTCCCTGTATAGTATGTATTTAAAATCCTAAAAATGTTGACTATCAGAGATGGGGGCACCATTTAATTGCAGGGGGATGTGGTAATCATTTTATTGCAGGGGGGCTAGTGGCTTAATTTTATTGCTGGAGGCATCATTTATTGCAGTGGGAATTGGGGCATAATTTATTGCAGGGGGGCTGGGGGCATCACTTTATTGCAGGGGGGCTGGGGGAATCATTTATTGCAGGGGGCTGGGGGCATCATTTTATTGCAGGGGCTGGGGAGAATCAATTATTGCTGGGGGCATCATTTATTGCAGGGGGCTGGGGGCATCATTTATGGCTGTGGGCATCATTTTATTGCAGGGGACTGGGGGAATCATTTATTGCAGGGAGCTGGGGCATCATTTTATTGCAGGGGAGCTGGGGGAATAATTTTATTGCTGGGGCATCATTTTATTGCAGGGGCTGGGGGCATCATTTATTGCAGGGGCCATCATTTTATTGCAGGGGGACTGTGGGCTTCATTTTATTGCTGGGGGCATCATTTATTGCAGGGGGGCTCATGGTATTATTTATTGCAGGGGAGCTGGGGGCATTATTTTATTGCAAGGGTTCTGGGGGCATAATTTAATTGCAGGGGGCTGGGGGCATCATTTATGGCTGGGAGCATCATTTTATTGCAGGAGGGCTGGGGGAATCATTTATTGCTGGGGACATATACTGAGCATATATAAACATGTATTGCGTGTGCAAACCTTTTGTAATGAGGTGCTTAAGTGCTGATATACCTGTATACTGTATTGGACTGGTTAATAATTTTAAAATATTATATTAGCCTAGAGCCGTTTATCTGCTGAACTAGGAAGGAGTGGTCTTATAAATAAATACAAGTATGTGACTGTGTGACAAGTAGTTTAGAAATGGTCTGGCCTTAGGCAAATATATTTTTAAATCATTAACCATTCCATTTTTAAACTAGCTGTTATGTTAAATGGAACCAAATAGTTTAAAATTACTTGCCTTCATATTGAAACCTATATGTTCAATACCTCAAACAGATTGAAAAGAAAAGGTTAAAAATCTGGATTGCTTTCAGATTGAATATTTGGCAGTTTCTGGTTGAACTGAATTGAATTTTGATGGAAAGTTCATGTCCGTGTTTCCTCTGGTCACAATGATTTGCTCTTCATTTTCTTTGTATCTTTATTTGAAAAGCAAAAATGTAGGCTTAAAAATTCGCCCATTTTTGGTTCAGCACCTGGGTAGGGGAGGGGGGCCTCTTTGTCCTAAAATGCCCGGGCCTCTTTTTAGTCCCAGTCTGGCCCTGACGGGCGTGGTCTCATAGCAGTCTCATAACTCTTTTTTGTTTTTTGAGTATTGCTAGCTGTTGGTGGTGTTATGAGAGTATGATACATAATCTGTGTGCCAATAAATTATAAGTTTATCTGCAGCATTTGGCCTCCCCCTGTGTGTGTATGTGTTGGTTACAATTAATATATATACCCCCATATGAGGTGTGTGTTGGGCTAGTTCCACTTCTCCTGTTCCTCTTTATATTTCATTAATTAATTTTGGAACTCCATAACCCAAGAGTCTCTATTGATATTTGTTAATATAGGGTCTCTTTTCTCCTGGGAGTTCCTTTGTCATATTTCCTAAACTTATTGTACATTATTTTGAAATAAATACATATGTACACATATATAGACTTATATATAAGTGCATTGGAGCCCTTTGCAGTTACGTAAATGACAACATGAAAAATCATATTTATGCAATAATCATATTTAATAAAGTTTTATACTGTGTATTTACTGTAAATAGTTCACATTCCAATGTTGTGTTCAAAACAAAATATGTTCTGTATTTTTAAAATATATTCCTATACATATCCTATACATATATATGTATATATCAATACCTACAATACCTATCGTATATATATATATATATATATATATATATATATATATATATATATATTTCATATAGGTGGTGAGAGTCCATGTGCTAGTTACTGATGGGATATACATTCCTACCAGAAGGGGGCAAAGTTTCCCAAACCTCAAATGTCTATAAATACACCTCCCACCTTACTCATACCTCAGTTTTTAAAAACTTTGCCTCCTTAGGAGGTGGTAAAGCAGGGTGTGCTTGATTTCTTCAGTGAAAGGCACTTCTAAGCATATTGAAGCCCAGTTCCTCTCTAAGTGCAGTGTTTGTCTGAGGGATGTGAAGGGAGTATTGCCTGATGGTACCATGTTTTCACCTATGGGAAAGCTTTTCATAAGGCTCTCTGTAAATCAGTCGCAGAGATTCATCTGCGGCCTCCCTTTATAGATCAACAATATACTCTTGTACCATTACCTCTGCTGATATGTTTCAGTACTGGTTTGGCTGTCTGCTATATGTGGATGGATGTCTTACACGGTAAGTATATTCTTTTATTATATAAGACACGCTCAGCTATGGATTGGGCACTTTTTAAGTAAAGTTGTTATATATTGTTTGTATACATGCCTTGAGTCAGTAATTCAGTGCTCTTTTTTAGCGACTTTATTTGGTGGCTAAATATTTGTCAAGATTGGTAGAGTCTGTGAAACATACAGGTTTTTTTTTGGAGCTGGTAATTTATTTATAGATTAGGATGCTATGTATTAAATTAGTCTCATGGAATGTTGATAATCACATTTTATGCACTATAATAGAAGTATCCATTTAGGCTTTATTTAGGTACATTTTGTTTTTTTGTATATACAAACTAAATTCTTACCTGCTTTTTAGAGTGATAGGTGTATTAGAAATTTGATCATAATGGAACAATCTTATGTGTTTCTGATAGCACCAGCATGGCCTCACAGGTTCTGTTATGCGGATCTTGTCCAAATGTCCAGTCGGCAACATTGGTCACTTCCTCTAAGACCAGACCTGTCTCAAGGTCCGTTTTTCCATCAAGATTTCAAATCTTTAAATTTGAAGGCATGGAAATTGAATGCTTAGTCCTTAGTCATAGAGGTTTCTCTGACTCTATGATTAACACTATGATACAGGCTTGTAAGCCTGTTTCAAGGAAAATATATCACAAGGTTTGGGAAACCTATATTTCTCTTGTTAAGTGTATCCAGTCCACGGATCATCCATTACTTATGGGATATTCTCCTTCCCAACAGGAAGTTGCAAGAGGATCACCCACAGCAGAGCTGCTATATAGCTCCTCCCCTCACTGCCATATCCAGTCATTCTCTTGCAACTCTCAACTAAGATGGAGGTCGTAAGAGGACTGTGGTGTTTTATACTGAGTTTATTTCTTCAATCAAAAGCTTCTCCTCCACAAGGGAGATTTCATCTTTCAAGGTTATCAGCAAACCAGATAAAGAAAGAGGCATTCCTAAGCTGTGTGCAAGACCTCCTAGTAATGGGAGTGATCCATCCAGTTCCGCGGACGGAACAGGGACAGGGGTTTTATTCAAATCTGTTTGTGGTTCCCAAGAAAGAGGGAACCTTCAGACCAATCTTGGATCTAAAGATCTTAAACAAATTCCTCAGAGTTCCATCATTCAAAATGGAAACTATTCAGACCATCCTACCCATGATCCAAGAGGCTCAGTACATGACCACAGTGGACTTAAAGGATTCCTACCTTCACATACCGATTCACAAAGATCATCATCGGTTCCTAAGGTTTGCCTTTCTAGACAGGCATTACCAATTTGTAGCTCTTCCCTTCGGGTTGGCCACAGCCCCGAGAATCTTTACAAAGGTTCTGGGCTCACTTCTGGCGGTTCTAAGACCGCGAGGCATAGCGGTGGCTCCGTATCTAGACGACATCCTGATACAGGCGTCAAGCTTTCAAATTGCCAAGTCTCATACAGAGATAGTTCTGGCAT
The DNA here is from genome assembly GCF_027579735.1 of Bombina bombina. Classification (NCBI taxonomy): domain Eukaryota; kingdom Metazoa; phylum Chordata; class Amphibia; order Anura; family Bombinatoridae; genus Bombina; species Bombina bombina. The sequence continues at coordinate 154,603,812 of NC_069509.1, forward strand.
TTCTGAGGTCGCATGGGTGGAAAGTGAACGTGGAAAAGAGTTCTCTATCCCCACTCACAAGAGTCACCTTCCTAGGGACTCTTATAAATTCTGTAGAGATGAAAATTTACCTGACAGAGTCCAGGTTATCAAAACTTCTAAATGCTTGCCGTGTCCTTCATTCCATTCCACGTCCATCAGTGGCTCAGTGCATGGAAGTAATCGGCTTAATAGTAGCGGCAATGGACATAGTACCATTTGCGTGCCTGCATCTCAGACCTACTAAATCTGGATCAAGAGACCAGAGATTCTCTTCTCTGGTGGCTATCTCGGGTCCATCTGTCCAAGGGCATGACCTTTCGCAGGCCAGATTGGACGATTGTAACAACAGATGCCAGCCTTCTAGGTTGGGGCGCAGTCTGGAACTCCCTGAAGGCTCAGGGATCGTGGACTCAGGAGGAGAAACTCCTCCCAATAAATATTCTGGAGTTAAGAGCAATATTCAATGCTCTTCTAGCTTGGCCTCAGTTAGCAACCCTGAGGTTCATCAGATTTCAGTCGGACAACATCACGACTGTGGCTTACATCAACCATCAAGGGGGAACCAGGAGTTCCCTAGCGATGTTGGAAGTCTCAAAGATAATTCGCTGGGCAGAGTCTCACTCTTGCCATCTGTCAGCGATCCACATCCCAGGCATAGAGAACTGGGAGGTGGATTTTCTAAGTCGTCAGACTTTTCATCCGGGGGAGTGGGAACTCCATCCGGAGGTGTTTGCTCAACTGATCCATTGTTGGGGCAAACCAGAACTGGATCTCATGGCGTCTCGCCAGAACGCCAAGCTTCCTTGTTACGGATCCAGGTCCAGGGACCCGGGAGCGACGCTGATAGATGCTCTAGCAGCCCCTTGGTTCTTCAACCTGGCTTATGTGTTTCCATCGTTTCCTCTGCTCCCTTGACTGATTGCCAAAATCAAGCAGGAGAGAGCATCAGTGATTCTAATAGCGCCTGCGTGGCCACGTAGGACCTGGTATGCAGACATGTCATCCTTTCCACCATGGACTCTGCCTCTGAGGCAGGACCTTCTAATACAAGGTCCTTTCAATCATCCAAATCTAATTTCTCTGAGACTGACTGCATGGAGATTGAATGCTTGATTCTATCAAGGCGTGGCTTCTCCGAGTCAGTCATTGATACCTTAATACAGGCACAAAAGCCTGTCACCAGGAAAATCTACCATAAGATATGGCGTAAATATCTTTATTGGTGTGAATCCAAGAATTACTCATGGAGTAAGGTTAGGATTCCTAGGATATTGTCCTTTCTCCAAGAGGGTTTGTACAAAGGGTTATCAGCTAGTTCTTTAAAAGGACAGATTTCTGCTCTGTCTATTCTTTTGCACAAGCGTCTGGCAGAGGTTCCAGACATCCAGGCATTTTGTCAGGCTTTGGTTAGAATTAAGCCTGTGTTTAAAACTGTTGCTCCCCCGTGGAGCTTAAACTTGGTTCTTAAAGTTCTTCAAGGAGTTCCGTTTGAACCCCTACATTCCATTGATATTAAACTTTTATCTTGGAAAGTTCTGTTTTTTAAAGGCTATTTCCTCGGCTCGAAGAGTCTCTGAGCTATCTGCCTTACAATGTGATTCTCCTTATCTGATTTTTCATGCAGATAAGGAAGTTCTGCGTACCAAACCTGGGTTTTTACCTAATGTGGTTTCTAACAAGAATATCAATCAAGAGATTGTTGTTCCATCATTGTGTCCTAATCCTTCTTCAAAGAAGGAACATCTCTTACATAATCTGGACGTAGTCCGTGCCTTGAAGTTTTACTTACAAGCTAATAAAGATTTTCGCCAAACATCTTCCCTGTTTGTCGTTTACTCTGGACAGAGGAGAGGTCAAAAAGCTTTGGCAGCCTCTCTTTCCTTTTGGCTTCAGAGCATAATTCTCTTAGCCTATGAGACTGCTGGACAGCAGCCCCCTGAAAGGATTACAGCTCATTCTACTAGAGTTGTGGCATCCACCTGGGCCTTTAAAAATGAGGCTTCTGTTGAACAGATTTGCAAGGCTGCGACTTGGTCTTCGCTTCACACCTTTTCAAAATTTTACAAATTTGATACTTTTGCTTCTTCGGAGGCTGTTTTTGGGAGAAAGGTTCTTCAGGCAGTGGTTCCTTCCGTTTAATCCTGCCTTGTCCCTCCCATCATCCGTGTACTTTAGCTTTGGTATTGGTATCCCATAAGTAATGGATGATCCGTGGACTGGATACCCTTAACAAGAGAAAACATAATTTATGCTTACCTGATAAATTTATTTCTCTTGTAGTGTATCCAGTCCATGGCCCGCCCTGTCCTTTTAAGGCAGGTCTAAATTTTAATTAAACTACAGTCACCACTGCACCCTATGGTTTCTCCTTTCTCGTCTTGTTTCGGTCGAATGACTGGATATCGCAGTGAGGGGAGGAGCTATATAGCAGCTCTGCTGTGGGTGATCCTCTTGCAACTTCCTGTTGGGAACTAGAATATCCCATAAGTAATGGATGATCAGTGGACTGGATACACTACAAGAGAAATAAATTTATCAGGTAAGCATAAATTATGTTTTCATGGTGTTCCACTCATGATTATGCTTGGCATTCTTTTAGAATTCCTAGGATTCTACAGTATATTTAGGATGGTTTGGATAAAGGTTTGTCTGCCAATACTTTGAAAGGACAAATCTCTGTTCTTTCTGTTTTATTTCACAGGAAGATTGCAGGCTCTTCCTTGTGAGCCTATGCATTCTTTAGATATTAAACTACTTTCTTGTAAAGTAGTATTTCTCTTGGCTATCTCTTCTGCTAGAAGAGTTTCTGAATTGTCTGCTCTCTCTTGCGAGTCTCCTTATCTGATTTTCATCAAGATAAAGCTGTTTTGCTGACTTTGTTTAATATTTTGCCTAAGGTTGTGTATTATAACAACATTAATAGGGAAATTAGTGTTCCTTCTTTGTGTCCTAATGCTAAGAATACTCTTGAAAGATCTTTACATTCTTTGGATGTGGTAAGAGCTTTGAAATATTATGTTGAGGCTACTAAAGATTTCAGAAAGACTTCTAGCCTATTTGTTATTTTTTCTGGTTCCAGAAAAATGTCAGAAAGCCTCTGCCATTTCTTTGGCATCTTGGTTGAAGCTAATTTGGATGCGGGGCAGCCTCCGCCTCAGAGAATAACAGCTCATTCTACAAGATCAGTTGCCACATCTTGGGTTTTCAAGAATTAAGCTTCAGTTGATCAAATCTGCAAAACAGCCACTTGGTCTTCTTTGCATTCCTTTACTAAATTTTACCATTTTGACGTTTTTGCTTCTTCGGAAGCAGCTTTTGGTAGAAAGGTTCTTCAGGCAGCTGTCTGAGTTTAATTCTAGTGCCTATGATTTAAGATTTTAGAATTTTTTAAAGAAAACAATTATTTTTTTGGATTTAGTTTGTGGACTTCCACATCTTGGGTTTTATATCCCATCAGTAACTAGCTCGTGGACTCTCGCCACCTATATAAAAAAAAACATAATTTTTGTAAGAACTTACCTGATAAATTAATTTCTTTCATGGTGGCGAGAGTCCACGAGACCCACCCATTTTTGGGGGGTTATGATTTTTTTGTATAAAGCACATTATCCTGTTCCTCTTTTTTATGCTTTTACTCCTTATACACCACACTAACTTGGTTATTATACGTTAAACTGAGGTATGAGTGAGGTGGGAGGTGTATTTATAGGCATTTGAGGTTTGAGAAACTTTGCCCCCTCCTGTTAGGAATGTATATCCGATCAGTAACTAGCACATGGACTCTTGCCACCATGAAAGAAATTAATTTATCAGGTAAGTTCTTACATAAATTATGAGAGAGAGAGAGAGAGAGAGAGAGAGAGAGAGAGAGAGAGAGAAAGAGATATTAAGTCTTCCTACCTGCAGACACCCCACTAACTCAGCTTACTGCATTTAAGAAGATTAATAATCACTTATATAGTGCTATGGGACCCTCTAAACCACTTACAGACCTCCAGCAGCTCCTTTTCTTGGAAACAAATTTAATTTTTAGATGTTAAGAAACCGCTAACAGCTGAATTCAGTGAGCGGTTAGCAGTGATTCACAGTGGTTGCAGTGTAGAGACCTTTGGGGTTTATTTAATTGAAAGTTGGGCAGAATTGTTGCTTTACACTTTGCTTGAAACTTTCTGTATAAGGTATCTCTGGGAGTGCTCTGGGGCCCCAATCTAGCAAATCTAGGCACAGAGACTACAGGAGGAAAGATCCGTTTACACAGATTACTTCATACCTTTGCTTAAATTTACTGTTTTGATGTTTTTGCTTCTGCAGAAGCAATTTTTGGCAGGAAAATCCTTCAAGCCGCAGTGTCCGCCAAATAGGAACGGCCTTATTTTGTCCAAACCCATTCCTTGTTGTGGACTTACAGCTTGGGTATTAGATCCCACATGTCAAGGCTCTTGGGATTCTCGTCATCTGATGAAAGAAAACAAAATGTATGCTTACCTGATACATTCTAGTCTTTCAGGATGATGAGAGTCCACAGATCCCCACCCTTTGTATTTTGTTTTTGGTGTCAGTTTTTTATTTGCACCTCTATACACTCTGCTTTTTGCTTTCCTAAGATTTCTGTCTCCTTTTCTCAGCTCAGCTATATGTTAAACTGAGTAGTGGAGGAAAGTGGGAGGGATTAAAAGCTTTTGCTGTTGGGTTATTTTCCACACATCAAGGTTCTATGGACTCTCATCATCATGAAAGAAAATAATTTATCAAGTAAACATATTTTTTTATATTGTTTAGTGGGAGTCTTGTGAGAGTGTAGAATCAGTGGTAAGGGGGTGGGAGGAAGAGTGAGAGTGATAGAGGTAATAAGAGAATGATAAAGAGAGGGAGTGATTAAGAGAGATTGAGAAAGAGAAATAAATAGTGTGAGAGTGGAGGAAGTGAGAGAGTAATGAGTGTGTGGAATGAATAAGAGGATATAGCAAGAATAGAAGTTTGAGTGTAATTAGTGTGAACCAATAAATGAGGACAGACACGAGTAGGTGTAGGTCAGTGGACAAGGAGTGTAGAGAAAGCAATACAATAAGACAGGCACTAAAAAAAACTTTAAAAAGCTCATTGTCAGAAACGAATGAGGATTAGAACTAATGCAGTTCCAAAGAATACAAGTACTCTGCAAAAGCTCAATAAAAAATAAAAATGTATGCCTAACATAAGGTGTTTTAAAGCCCTGCACATCCTAAAAATATATATTTTTTGCTTCACAAGAAATCAGTGTTAAAAGTTCTAAATAATATATTAAATAGATAATGTATGTAGTATTAGCGCTGCGGAATCTGTTGGCGCTCTACAAATAACCGATAATAATAATAATATCAGCTCAAAAAAGGACCACAGAGTATTAAACGCTGTCTTTCTAACTAGAAAATGGACATTGCACTAAAGTAAGACAAACCATATGGTGGTTCTCCTGTAGGAATCATGTTCAACAAGTGGAAAGAGATGTTAAAGGGAAAGTCTAGTCCAAAATAAACTTTCATGATTCAGATAGAGAAAGAGAATGTAATTTTAAACAATTTTCCAATTTACTTTTATCACCAATTTTGCTTTGTTCTCTTGGTATTCTTAGTTGAAAGCTAAACCTAGGAGGTTCATATGCTTATTTCTAAGCCCTTGAAGGCCGCCTCTTCTCTCAGGGCATTTTGACAGTTTTTCACCACTAGAAGGTGTTAGTTCATGTGTGTCATATAGATAACACTGTGCTCACGCACGTGGAGTTCCGGTGAGCCAGCTCTGATTGGCTAAAATGGATGTCTGTCAAAAGAACTGAAATAAGGGGGCAGTTTGCAGAGGCTTAGATACAAGTTAATCAGAGGTAAAAAGTGTATTAATATAACCGTATTGGTTATACAAAACTAGGGAATGGGTAATAAAAGGATTATCTTTTTAAACAATAAAAATTCTGGTGTAGTCTGTCCCTTTAAGAAATGTTATACCAAAGGAGGTTATTGATGGGGTTCCAGGAGGTGTTAATATGGAAGATGCATCATCTATCATGAAGTCCACAAGACTGCATTGCATTTAACTTTTCCTTTTAGATGCACAAGCTAGAAATAATAATATTACACTTCCTCTACAAGACCAAGTACCTCAAGAAAGAGTCATTGCCACATGAACATGCTTTTCAATAATGGGGTATCCGTACACAAAAGTACGTATCCGTATACAAAAACCCAGGATCTGAATCTGCAAACACAGCATCCTCAAATATATTTGATAGTCTATGGTACCACATACTGTTAAAATCTGGTGAAATGTCATGTAACCTCACAAACACTATACAATTGCAAAGATGAAAATAAGGGTTCACATGACCTGTGACTATATCTGCAGTGGCTATACATGATAGCAAATTAACTCTTTTTGTTAAAGGGACAGTCAACCATAGAATTGTTATTGTTTTAAAAGATAGATAATCCCTTTATTACTCATTCCCCAGTTTTGCATAACCAACACAGTTATATTAATGCACTTTTTACCTTTGTGATTACCTTGTATCTAGGAACCTTCTTCCAGCCCGCTGATCACATGACTGTGACTGTTTATTATCTATTGTCTTAAATTTAGCATTGTATTGTGCTAGATCTTAAATAACTTTCTGTGCCTGAACACAGTGTTATCTATATGGCCCACGTGTACTTTCTGTCTATTTGTGTTGAAAAGAGATTTAAAAAGCATGTGATAAGAGGCAGCCCTCAAAGGCTTAGAAATTAGCATATGAGCCTACCTATGTTTAGTTTAAACTAAGAATACCAAGAGAAAAAAGCAAACTTGATGATAAAAGTAAATTGGAAAGTCGATTAAAATTAAAAGTCCTATCTGAATAATGAAAGTTTCATTTATACTTGACTGTCCCTTTAATAGAATTTTTATTGATCTTAAAAGAATTACAGAAACAGAGAATGGTGACATGACAAACATCAATCACCCAGCAATACAACATATATACACTCAGTAGGAGTAATAGAGAACATTATTCGAAATCTCCAAATTTTCATCTTATAAGTAAGGTTTTATAGTAAGTAGTTTAATTCTACACCAGGGTGAGGCCACTTTTGGACCTCATGGTTCAACTAAAAATAAAGGAGAAAGAAAAAGCGTACAGTGTAATAGAAAATGCTACTTTTGAACTTGAAGTTAATAAAAAATAATAAGCAAGGCAATAAAACAATAGTAAACATGGAGGCAACTATATAAGTAGCAGATAAATTGATTTAGAACACCGAATGGCAATAATATCCCACAGAATTTCACTATCCTGAGCATATGACTACTTCAGGGGTACAAGGGAAAATAATATGATCATATATAATACATATAACTCAGATTATTATGTTTAGAAATATAGGAAAAAGGATAAATACTTTAATGAAAGATGTGCTATGCTAAGCCCTTAAAAGCTTGAGCTGTAATATATAGGGTAGTACTAGGCACAAGAAAATAGCTGCCCTATATGATATCAGTTATATACTCATATTCATATATTATGCATTGCATTATATACTTATGATAAACACTTAGGGCCCGAATTATCAAGCTCTGAATGGAGCTTAATGCCCCTGTTTCCGCGCGAGCCTTCAGGCTCGCCGGAAACAGAAGTTATGAAGCAGCGGTCTAAAGACCGCTGCTCCATAACTTGTCCGCCTGCTCTGAGGCCGCGGACATCAATCCGCCCGATTATATACGATAGGCCATGAATCTGCAGGGGGTGGTATTGCACATCATTTATTGATGTGCGGCGGACATGATACGCTACATTGTATCATATCCGCTAGCACATTAATAAATTGTCCCCCAAGCCTTCATTTTAGAAGAAATTATTACATCAGTAGCCTTCCCATTATTGGATAAGAATATACAGTGAAGGCAAGTTTAATAAATGTCCGACTATATGATTATTTCATACGCTAAATAAATTCACTGATAAAAGCTTGGTGGATGTGTTTAATTATTACAAAAATAGGTCTAGAAAATTGAGTAAACTTAAGGAAATATTGGATAGCCTGACCTAATATTAGGATATCTTGTGCTCAGCATAGTACAATATTATTATTATTATTATTCTTTATTTATAAAGCGCCAACAGATTCCGCAGCGCTGTTCATAGGTAACAAAGATAAAAGGACAGTACAATATGAGACACCAGACAAAATGTAACAAACAAATACAGGAGGAATTGGGAGCCCTGTTCCTGTGGGAACTTACAATCTAAATGGGTAGGAGGGTGAGAAACAGGAGGTGGGGACTGCAAAGGTGGGAATGATGTTAGTGTGAAGTTAGATGAGGGCAACTATTAGGCAAGTGGAATTCATTAGTTACTGATTTGGTTATAGGCTTCCCTGAACAAGAAGGTCTTTAGGGAGCGTTTAAAGGAGGAGAGGTTGGGGGAAAGTCTGACAGCACGAGGAAGTGCGTTCCAGAGGGTTGGTGCCGCACGAGAGAAGTCCTGTAGTCTAGCATGAGAGGAGGTGATGGTAGAAGAGGCAAGGAGTAGATTATTGTTGTTTTATCTAGTGAAAACAAAATTCTAAGAGGTGATAGTTCAGTATCCTGTAGTATCATCTCATGCTAGCCTCATATGATCACAGCTGGTAATGTAGAAATGCAAAAAATAAACAGGTTTATAAAAAAAAAACTTTTGAGAACTCTCTAGGTTCACATAGGGATATATGTGCAAGAGAATTCTAGCTTATTTAATTGGACTAAAAGAGGAAATAGAAATCTTAGCATAATACTAGAACTCTCAAAAAGACTCTAAAATAAACAGGTAAAATGGCCATCAAATTCAACATCTGAAGCATATCTAAAATATTTATCAGCACAGAGAAGACATCAGTAGAAGGTAAATACACGACCAGTATCTGATATACCGTACGTAATTATTTATTAGCACTCCAGATCTCACAGAGGGCACAAAAGTAAAATGCACCTTAATGTTCTTATACCTAGACAGCCACCCCAGAGGTTTGGTCCCTTGGAAAAGGGTGGATATTCTTTGAGTCATAGAACATTGATTCATCATAGCGACTGTGCAATATTTCTCCTCTGACATCTTCTTTTTGATATCATTGGTTTGCTTATAGATCTCCTGACATACAGTCTGCATGGCCACCACTCATACAGGCCCTTGCATCACCTCTTATATGGAGGAAGCACTGACGGTATAGAGCAACTGCACCTTCTCAGCAGGCTTCCATCCACTTCTCGTGGCCTCGTTCTGACCAGCTTATGCAGCTTGCAACTTCCAGGTAAGTTGGTAATACAGTGGTAACACTTCCACAGGAGTTGGACTCCCTGATACCCCCCTCAATCTGCTTCAACTTTAACAGGCTCCCAAGGGCTCAGATCTTTGCAGCTATGATATCTTTAGTGGGCTCCTCTCCTCTAGGTTCCTCTCTCCGGGGGCCACTATCTAGTGTAGCCATCAATATGCTTTGCACATCCAAAATGAATATCTTCTCCCAATTCACTGGCACTGCCACCTCCCCTGGGCTTCCCGTTTCTTTAGTGTTCTCCCCAACCACCAAAGAACACTTACTTGCAATAGAGGATAAAGTGACTTCATGTATCTTATGCTTGTTGATACTAATCCAGGTGACCATAAAACATTACATAAGGTACTCATAGTGACTTCTCAGTAAATAGTCCACTGCTTTCAGCAAAAGAGCATCTTTAGGTCCAATTTTTTTTAGTGCTCACCTGTTCTCTCTTTAATTATACCTTGAATGCCATTGCTTTAAATGATCAGGCTTTGGCAGTATTTTTCACTGCTACTTGTGAAGCTTTCACAGCACCACCCAGAGGGTTTTAGTGTGAGGTCTGGTCCACTGCTAGGTAGTGGTAGGCCTCAAGTGCTCCACAATTTTGGATTTGTTAATCATGCAAATAGACACTGTATTGTTCTCAGCAAAGTATGTTAAAACTGTGTCCATCAGATTCATCAAAGGATGTCTCCAAAATACTGCAATAGAAACCTAGATGGGTTGAATTCTAGCAGAGCTGCCCATTTCATAGCCAGGAAGTTCCCCCCATAAATACACTTTAAAGAAATACTCAAGTCAAAATTAAACTTTCAAGATTCAGATAGAGTAGCAATTTTAAGCAACTTTCTAATTTACTCCTATTATCAATTTTTCTTTATTCTCTTGGTATCTTTATTTGTATTTATCTTAGGTGCCGGCCCATTTTTGGTTCAGCACCTGGGTTGCGCTTGCTGATTGGTGGCTACATTTAGACACCAATCAGAAAGTGCTACCCAGGTGCTTAACCAAAAATGGTCCGGTTCCTTAGCTTACATTCTTGTTTTTTCAAATAAATATGCCAAGAGAACGAAGAAAAATGTATAATAGTTGTAAATTAGAAAGTTGCTTAAAATCGCTGCTTTATCTGAATCATGAAAGTTTAATTCTGACTAGCCCATCCCTTTAATGCCTTTACGTTACAGTTTTAAAAAAAGCAATTTATTTAATAATTGGAGATATGGGTATATTATTCATTACTATGCAAAAACATTTAAGAAAACATTTAATTATAAATAATAATAATTAATAATTATTTTATTTTTCTTTATGTTAAATTATTAATATTTTTGTCAATTGGACTTGATTTTTTTTTTATTTTTTTTTTTAAACATGCATTAAAAATAGGACTCAATAATTCATATCCCTTGCACTTTATTTTAGATTTTAATCAGGAAATTACTAAAAAGAATTAGATTAAAGAGATGCACGTGGTACGCCGCAAGTCACTTATCTCTTTCAGAATTTGACTCACTACTGTTATATTCAAGAGATAAATAATTGTATAATATTGTTAAACCAGCTATATATGATATGAAGCAAGTGTTTTACATGTTTTTTTTACAATGTATTTAACCCTTGCAGGTTAAACATATACGCAAATCACAGACCAGGTGAGGCCTTATTTCAATCCAGATAAGGATATGGCCTGTGTCTCAAGGCAGCCATATCTAAATAAATCACTGACTGCATCTTCATCAATAGTGGGGAAGATTCCATGAGTGCATGGTTTAAAGGGGTTAACTACATAGTAAAAGAAGGGAATTTGTTTAAAAATAAAATAATATAATAAAAAATAATATGCTTTATCAAATAACCCCTTTACTGACTGGATAGATACCCCAAGACACAGTAAAATCTTTAGCATAATAAACCCCATCAACGAACACCTGAAGCATAATTAATATTTTCTGGACCCCATAAAAATTCTTAAACTTCCTTTAAAATATTTTAATAACTATTAAACCATTACAAATCCTGGAAATTATAAATATCCTCAAATCTAGTAATCAATCTAGTAATCAATCGTCACATTTTTTTATTTCAATTATAATTTATAACAGATATTGAGGGCATACAAAATAAAAGATACTTCATACATTTAAACCTCTAAACTTCTGTCTGTTTTAAGCCTCAAGTGCTCTTTTATTAGTTGTTCACAACAGGAGAATGCTAGTTCATGTGGGCCATATTGATAACATTGTGCTCACACCCGTGGGTTGTGGATGACACTGCACTAATTGGCTAAAATGCAAGTCAATAGATAATAAATAAATAGCCATTTGATCAGTACAAGGTAATAACAGAGGTTAAAAGTATATTAATATAACCATGGGCTCTCATGAAATACATAAATACACACAGCGGCGTATTTTGGCCTAGGGAAACAAGGCACATGCCTAGGGCGGCAAATTGGGGGGCTGCAATTTTTGAGTCTATGTTGGGAGCAGCCTAGTTATATAAGTACTGGGACGTAACTCACATCAACAAGTGGCCATTTATTGGTGGCCAGCCAGGCTGTCTCTAAGCCCTACATATCCCTCCGCAGCCAGAGCTATCTGCAATTGCCACCACTGGTTACATAACATTTATTGCACAGAACCTCCAAAATGTTGTCCATTATGAATTTCCTTACCACAGAACTTTTGTTACTGGAATTCCCTTAAAAAAGATGGCTGCTGTACACTCTAGTCACAAGTTGTGTGACTGCAGGTTAAAGCGAAGACCGCCCCACATGGTTTCAAGTTCTCTGTGTTCAGTGTGAGATTTTTTTTTTCTTTCTAGTGTGTCACTTGTGTTCTTGTGATAGAAGCAAAGCACATTCTCCATTTCCATTTTATATTACGATCTCAAAGTGTTTAATGTCCCTTTAAGAATGTGGTGTAAAATTGATATACTTAATACATTCATATACCCGTTAATAATTATAACAGGTTTGTCTACATTTTGCAAAATACAATTGTATTAAGCAACACAAAAATGAATACACATATATATTGTACATATATAATTAAATGCATGCCCGTGAAATAGTGGCTCCTAAGTTGTAAGGTTGGTTTCTATATTTTGAACAAATTGTTGAGTGATGCAATAACTTTTAATTAAAAAAAAAATATAGACTCACGCTAACAGAAGGGAACATAGCATGTTCCAACTACACAGGGTCCTGGAACACGACAGAAGTACAGACATACATACAAAAAATGTAATCAACCTCTCAGACTGTGAGTTGAGTACCCATGAATTATCTATATTATCCAAGGGTCTAGGATATGCCCCCTCATGTCATTTCAACCCTTTTGAAACTAGTCTGGACGTTAACAGATTTGTCAGGTCCCTCAATTAAAAAACACTTTTTTTATCAGATCTCTTAATGAACCATTATCTTATTTAGTAGATACTTTTTTACAACCTTCAGGTAACATCATTACTAGGATGTAAAGACACCACAGCATTAATCTACAACAGATTACATGGAAAAACGTATTGGTCTCTTTACACTACCATCCCACACACTAAAGGGATTATGGCGGTTGAACATTTTCTACAAAACTGTTCAAATTTCTCAGATAAAACTATACATTTTCTATTATTAGCCATTGAATACTTACTTACATACAACTACTTTGCTTTTGATGGCAAGTATTATCTCCAGAGATGTAGAACGGCTATGGGTGTCAAATTTGCACCATCTTACGCCAACCTTTATTTAGGTTGGTGAGAGCTGCTCCACATCTTTGGAGATAACAAACCCTTTAGAAGACATATTGTTTATTTTGGCCGTTATATAGATGATCTAATCCCTGATTTTATTACAAGACCAGAGACTCCTATTTTTATGCATTACTCTTTCTTTACTACTCAATGCAGCCTTTTAAAGAACAAGATATATAAGATAAATAACATACACATAATAAGAACATAACATAGACTTATTATAGTGAGAAAAAACAGCCAATCAGCACAGAGCATAGACTATAAACAGAGCACCCAATTAACATACTTCCTCTTTCTTTTTGCTGCTCACTCAGATAAGTAGTGCAGTCATAATAATAATAATAAAAACGTTTATCATTACTGTCTATATAGATATATTTTATCCCCTTTAACATTGTTTCTGTTTACTGTTTATTTTCGTTTTGTAACTATATCTCCTTGTTTATCCCAATGTATATATTTTTTTTTTCCGGTTTTGACTTTACATATATTTTAAATTTGTGTAACTCTATTATACCTTTTCTTTTATCACCTTCTAGCGTTTTATTCCGCTTTACTGCTCCGTTATTTGCACAATATTTTCCCCCCTCCTGCATGGTTTTTTCCTCTCAGTCCGATCGCCATTTTGTGGGCCGTCCCCTTCCCGCCCATTACCGCTGACGTACTAACCCTGCCTCCTGTCAGCTGTACCTCTGCTGTTAACCGAGTGGTAACTTTGTGTCTTTTCCACTCGGTCCTGACATTTCTGACATTTATAACATTGAGTGTTTCTTCTCAGCTTATGTTGCCATCTTCTGGCATTTATACTACATTACAGTCATATTTATTGTAAATTCTGTGTTAATCGTTTTAGCTAAGTAATTGAATCAAACAGTTTTTACCTCAAAAAATATTTTATTTACCCTCTCAATAGTCTGTTTTGCCAGACTCTTTCAATTATATATATTTCAAGTTTTATACATAAGTTTTCCTATAAGGGAGATTTTGATAATCAAACCAATTTAATATTTAATTTTACCTCACATTGTTTTTTGATAAAACATTATAAGCAATGTCTGAAACTCAATCTAAATCACCTCCCTTGACCTTACATACAGTACAATCTATGATTGATTCCTCTATGAATAATTTATTTAACAAAATGACCTCTTTGATGGGAGAGAAACAAAGAAAAATATCTTTAAAAAGAAAGAACCCATCTATTGCCTATAAAGCAAGCAAAAAACTTATTGAAAAGTCTCGCCAACTTTTAACTGAGACTAATATTCCTCACAGCAAAGGAAGAAAAACCGCTGTTAGTAGAACCCTGCACCCTGAGGGTAACCAAACAGGGGATACTCATGTATGCAAAAAAATTAAAATTTAAGTAAAAAAAATAATATTGATAATCCATCTTCAGATTCTGAAGAATCAGATGGTGACGAATACACTGATATTAACTCAGACAATTTCAATGAATCAGATAATTCCGATGGCTCCCCGGCCACTAAAAAAACGAAAAAGAAAGCTAAAAAATCTTTTGAATACAGTGAGGACGAAGAGGACTTTTTAGATTGTTTGGGTAACCCTAGGTTTAAACCAGACGACTTACACCATCCCCGGTCCGCCGAGTGGTGTCCCCCCCTGGATTTAGCTAAATTCATTGACCATCAATTACGTAAACCCCTAAAAAAAGCAAACCCGCAACAAAATGAAAGCCGAATGTCCTCGTCCCCTGTTACCAAAGAATGCTTCCATCACACCTGAAGTTGACCCCAAAATTTTAAAATTTATTGGATCCCCAGGATATAAACTGAAAAAAGGAATAGATAGATCCTGGAAAATTTGCCAAGATAAACTTTTAGATTCAGTTGGTCCCCTCACTAAATTATTCGAATTATCTGAACAAGGCGTAGCCAAAAATTGCCCTTTGGATCCCTATGTGGTCAGAGAATGGGTACAAAGACTTCTGTGTTTTATTGGGAACACGAATTGCGCAATGTCTGGAGAAAGAAGACGTAACATCTTGAGGAAAATAGATCCGAAAATTTCTGATTTTTCCTCAAGTAATATCGCTTCAGATAACAAGGGTCTTTTGTTTGGAGACTCTTACTTAAAGGACTTAAGCCAATACGTTAATACTTTCTCTAACTTAAACAAAGTGAAAACATCTGTTAAGAAAATTTTCTACCCTATCCAGGGTTTTTCCGACAGGGCCGGGAGAGGCAGAGGCCGCTTTCCCGGCCGCTAATCCTTCTTATCCAGGTCTCATTACTATCCCCAACAATCACAATACCAACACCAGTTTCAATCTCAATTCCAAAGAGGTTATTCTGAACCATCTACTTCCTCCTTTTTTCCGACAAGAGGTCGCCCCTGGACTCAGAGAGGTTTTAGGACCAGAGCCAGAGCTAGACAAGCTCCAGGTAAGTTCTTCATTTCTTCCCTATGTCCTTTCTTTCCCAGAAAAAATTGGAGGCAGACTCGCCCTGTTTACTCAAAATTGGGCCTCAATTACTTCAGACCCTTGGGTTTTACAAACTGTGTCAGGTATTCTCATAGAATTCATCTCTCCCCCAATTCAAGTCTGTCTTCCCCATCCAATTCAGTTTTCTCAAGAGGACTCTCTTTTGGTCAGGAAAGAAATTTCTTCTCTCTTCTCCAAAAAAGCAATTCTTCCAGTCTCTCAACCTCAAGATTATTACCTAAGCAATCTGTTTTTGGTAAAAAAGAAAAACAATCAATACAGACCAGTCATAAATCTAAAAACGTTAAATACCTTTGTAGTTTACCATCATTTCAAAATGGAGGGTATTCACTTATTAAGAGAATGTCTAAGAGGAAACGATTGGTTGGTTCGATTGGATCTCACAGACGCCTATCTAACCGTACCAATCGCCCAAGAACATTGGAAATTCTTGACTTTCCGTTGGGAAGACCAGTTTTGGAATGTCACTTGCCTTCCCTTTGGTCTGTCCTCTGCTCCTTGGATTTTCACCAAGCTACTGAAACCAGTAGTGGCCTGGTTGAGACTCCGAGGAATTCGTCTAATAATTTATTTGGACGATATTTTGATTATGGACCAAGATTTTCATTCCCTTCAGAATCATCTATCTACCACAATTTCTTTATTAGAATCCTTAGGTTTTATTGTGAACAAACAGAAATCAGTTCTCTTACCCACAAAGTCTTTGATTTTCTTAGGCTTCAAAATCAATTCAATAATCTCTACTCTGAGTCTTCCTTCAGACAAGGTAAAGAATATCAAGAAAGAAATTACCAAAACTTTATCCAAAGATTTAGTTCCCATCAGAACCATAGCCAGAATAGTAGGGTTACTATCATCCTCTATTCAGGCTATTTTTCCTGCCCCATTACATTACCGAGAACTTCAGAGACTAAAGATCCTTCATTTGAGGAAAGGTTTTTCTTATTCTCATTTGATTCCTTTGTCCCTAGAAGCCAAAGAAGAACTGTCTTGGTGGCTCTCTCATCTAGAAGCCTGGAATGGGAGAGCCATCTTTGGCAGAACTCCGGACTTCATTATAGAATCCGATGCCAGTCTTTCAGGCTGGGGTGCACGCTGCGGTCCTTCCATCACCGGTGGCAAATGGACATTGGAGGAGAAACGTTTCCATATCAATTGTTTGGAATTATTGGCTGGCTCGTTTGCAGTCAAAAGTTTTGCCAATTTTTCTTCTCCAGTTTCTATTCTCCTTCGCATGGACAATATTTCAGCAGTACGATATCTCAATCGTTTAGGAGGCACCAAATCAAGGAATTTGTCCAACATAACCAAGGAATTTATTCACCTTTGTTTAGACAGGAATATTTCTATCAAAGCGGAATATATTCCAGGTCAATCAAATACAGCTGCAGATTGGGGATCTCGTCATCTGACAGATTCGAGCGATTGGAAATTAGACAGGAAAATGTTTTTGTTCCTTCAATCTCTCAGAGGTCCCTTTTGCCTGGATCTTTTTGCATCCAGGACCAATTTCCAGATTTACCCATACTTCAGCTGGCGTCCAGATCCGGAAGCTGCGGCCATAGATGCTTTCCTGCAACCATGGCCCCCCAAGAAAGCTTATGCTTTCCCTCCATTCTCAATGATCCCGAGGACAATTTCAACAGTCCGCAGGGATCTCCTATGCCTAACTATAGTGACTCCCCTTTGGCCAACCCAATCTTGGTATCCCTCCCTCTTGGAGATGTCCATCAATTTTCCAATTCTTCTTCCTCCAGTTCCTCACCTATTAGTCAATCCGGAGGGCGAATTTCACAGTCTAATTCTCCAAGGCTCTCTTTTTCTGATAGCCTGGACAATTTCAGGGGACCCTGGTCTCTCCGAGGCCTTTCAGAGAGAGCTAGATCCCTCATTCAAGACTCTTGGGCTCCAGGTACCCGCAGATGTTATTTTGCCGCATGGTCAAAATGGTCTAGCTGGTGCTTGCGAAGGGATTTGGATCTCATTTCTTCGGATTTAACCGAAATCATTAATTATCTGTCACACCTCTTTGATTCAGGCCTTGCTTACAGAACAATTAATGTCCATAGATCTGCTATCTCTGCCAGACATAATCTAATCAATAATTCACCTGTCGGTAAACATCCTTTAGTTTGTAGAGTTCTTAAAGCCATTAGATTAAAACGTCCTCCTGTTCCCAAACACGAATTTTTCTGGGATGTAGACCTAGTTTTCGCTCTTTTCAAATCCTGGCCAGATAATAACTTGTTGACTCTAAAACAACTTTCCGCTAAACTCGCTACCCTTCTATGCCTTATTTCTTTCAGAAGGGTATGATGTAAAAGCCTTAGATTGGAACTCTAAACGTTTCTCCCCTGAAGGAGTCACCTTTTTCTTTCTCGCAGAACAAAAACTTTATCTACTTCCATCTTTTATCCTTATCTGTCTTCTGAACCCTCTTTGTGTGTGGTCGAATGCTTAAAGTCATATGAATCTAGAACTCTGATATTTAGGAAACCTATCCATAATCAACTGCTTATTTCTTTTGTTCCCCCCCATGCTCCTATCACTTCTACCTCTATCGCTAGGTGGGTTAAATGGGTCATGAAAGAGGCCGGTATCAACATTTCTTTCACAGCTCATTCTGTCAGAGGTTCCGCTGCTTCGAAAGCCTTTTTGAAAGCGGCTCCTCTTCAACAGATTTTAAATGCTGCAGACTGGTCTTCAGATTCCATTTTCAAACAATTTTATTTCAGACCCATTCAACATGCCTCGCTTAATTTATTCTCCTAACTACTTTAAACTTGCATAAAAATAGGAGTCTCTGGTCTTGTAATAAAATTCCGATTATCCTAGTATGTGAAGGTATAATCTAGATTTTATTAAAGACACAGAGACGAGTATTTTCCCTCCTCACATAGATAATGGTGTTTTTTCCCACCCTAATAACCGTCATTATGTGTTACTAATTCTTATATTTTTTAACAGTATCCATGTGATTCCAATCCTTTCTCATCTTCTGGATTCTTCCCTTCAATTCAGAAGTCTCAACCTTCATCCACTGAACCCTGGACATCTACGTTACCTTCTATCAAATTCAACATCCCATGGAATTTCTTCCATCAGTTCTACAAGAAGTTGGCGTTTATTACCCTCTGTTGTTTCGGACTTTTTGGTTTTCTCATGATGTTTAATATTTTATTCCTTTTGAGCATCAATTAGTAAGAGGAAGTATGTTAATTGGGTGCTCTGTTTATAGTCTATGCTCTGTGCTGATTGGCTGTTTTTTCTCACTATAATAAGTCTATGTTATGTTCTTATTATGTGTATGTTATTTATCTTATATATCTTGTTCTTTAAAAGGCTGCATTGAGTAGTAAAGAAAGAGTAATGCATAAAAATACTCGTCTCTGTGTCTTTAATAAAATCTAGATTATACCTTCACATACTAGGATAATCGGAATTGGGATGGTTCTGAAGACACAGTTACTGCTTTCCACAATTACATCTCCCAAAATTATATGAATTTACAATTTACCTTAAAATTCAGTATTCAAATTTTTTGGATATATCTTTGTTTCCTAATTTAGGTACCCAAACTATCATGACTGAATTATATCAAAAACCCATAGCGGGCAATACCATTTTAAATTTCAAATCTTGTCATTCACCACATTTGCTAAAGTCCATTCCCAAGGGCCAATTAATAAGGGTTATAAGAAATTGTTCTCACCCAGATATATATGAAAAACAGGCCCAAATCACTATACTAGACTCCTTGATAGGGGTTATGACAAGGTCTTACTTGATAAGATTAAAAAAGAGGTTGATCAAATCCCTCGTACAGAATTATTAAAACAAAACAACAAAAATGACCATAAAATTAAAAACAAAAACAATAAACAAATTCCCCTCTTCATCACTACATATAGTAGGACATATCATCACATTTGTGGCCTTATCAAACAACATTGACCAATTCTTCATGGTGATCCCATACTATCAGAGGTAATTGAAGAGTCAAATTTGTTTCCAAAAAAGCTAAAACATTTAGAAATATTCTTTCTCCTTCCATGCGTCCCAAACAAATAAACACAACATGGCTCACTAAAGAAAAAGGGTGTTACAAATGTTGTGGAACAAGATGTAAAACCTGTGAACATATTATCTAGGGCAGTACCTTTGTATCTATAGCAATTAATAATAAAACATTTGAGATCTGCTATTTTATTAATTGTAACACTACACATGTAATATACTTACTCAACTGTATGGGATGTAATATACAGTATACAGGAAGAACAAAGAAGGCACTCAGAAACAGATTCTTAGAGCATGTAAGGGCTATTGAGGACCCTGACTCAAATACCATTGCCAGACATTTCAGAACACAACACAATTTGGACAGTTCCCTATTAAAAGTTCAGGGAATAGATTTTGTCCCAATGGGTAGAAAAGGAGGCAATAGGGAAGTAAGATTATTATTATTATCGGTTATTTGTAGAGCGCCAACAGATTCCACAGCGCTATAAACATAGGCGGTATACAAGGTAGCAATTATAGGGATCAAATGGGTAGAGGGCTCTGCCTAGAGTCGCACTGTTGCAGTCAGCTCTTGTGAAGGTAATCTGCAAGCAGTTGGGCTCTTAGGCTTACATTCTAAGGAGGTCCATGGCGGATAGCAATAGAGGAGAGGAACTGGTATTATGAAAAGTTAGTGTAGCTTATATGCATCCCTGAACAGAAGATTCTTTAGGGAGTGCTTGAAGCTTTCAAAATGAGAAGGAGGTATTCTGGATCTTCCATTTAAATGAAGAACAGTACCGGTATCGGTGCATAGCGGTCAGAGGAGGAAAGGTGATGGTAGGTTCAACAGAGCCGGTTTACCCCAATGGGTGGATTCGGATTTGCAGCAGAGTGTGTCCCAGGTGTGTGATCAAGGAACCCTGCAGAGCCTCCAGTGAAGTCCTCCACTGCCCGTAATTGTAGGTGGGTATTTTCGAGCAAACACCAAGAAGGAAGGATACTGGAACAAAATAAAAATAGGCGCAGCCCGACTCAAGTGAAAAAAACATTTAATGCAATGCAAGTGCACACATAACAAAATGGCAACTTACTAGCGTTTAAAATAATAAAAGCACATAAGAATCAGTGCAATCACTCCGGTCCTATCCGTGCCTTAGTAGGATGTCCTAGGCGCTCTCACCACCTCAGCCGTGTATGAGCCACGACTGAAATCGGGCATCGAGGATCACTTGGAGAAGGTCCGGAATGTGCTGGTAGGTTATATCAGTCCTATCGAGAGGCATGTTATTAGTCGCATATGTAGATATAATACAACTTAATGTGTAATCAAAATATATCATAAAAGGTTAATATTACGCATATCCTTGCTTTGAGCGCTGCCTCTTATTGGTTACTATTTGACATTTTTTGCAAAAAAAAAAGTTGCAGCTGGATTATCTAATTTTTTCAGCGCTCTTTTCCTTTACTATTTCGAAAGGGTTAATTAAACACATGTTTTCATTGGTGCTTTTTTCTTTAAAAGTCAATTACCATGACCCCTCACACTATCAGTGATCAAGTGCTTTCTCAGCATTGAAAGAGCATCTGATTCGGAGGGGCTATGGTTTCCCCATTTTCAACTTGTTCTTATCTATTTTTAGATCCATATGTTTTTATTCTGTATAGCAATAAACATTGAAGTTTTATTTCTCTTGCTGGAAGCATATTTTTCAGAGGGCCAGGACGCTAAGAGTGATATGCAATAACTTTTAACTTCCATTCTGGATATGATATTTTTTGAGATGATCATTCTGCAAATGTAATTTTGAGGACATGTTTTTTTTGCTTCTTTCATTTTCAAGTTGCCCCTGTGGTAGGTTACCCTTGCAACAAATAAATAAATAAAATCTCTTAAAAAAATGGACATGATAGTCAAATAATGTCTTGTCTGTCTAAAATAGAATGTTTCAAAATATAGACACAGTGCTTTGTTTTTTCCTGTTCCTGTGCTGAATAAACCAACTTTTTTTATGTGGACGATGTACTATAACTCATTTGTACGCAATACAAAAGCTAAATAAAAGTAAGATATAACCTCAAAATTTAATCAGTAGCCACATCCCATTGTAGAGGGACTGTTAATATCCAATCAGGATGCTTGCCCTAGGGCTTGCAAGGGAGCCTGCATTTGGCATGCGCAGGCACAGTCATGTTATTTCACTTTTCCGTTTAAGGCGGTTTACTATGAAATCTTGCAAGATTATGGTGAAATCGCACAAGATCATAGTAAAGCAAAATGTGACTTCAACACTAATGATGCTGATTTTTTAACCACTTACAGTAAGAAGAGCAGCTGAAGGATACTGCTCATAAAGCACCTAATCTGGTTAGCTGACAAAATACTGAGGTAAAATATCTTCTATTTTCACATATAGATGTGATATTCTCTAGTCAGCTTTTTACAGATGCGCTGCAACACTTTCTTTTAATACAAGTTCCAGCCCAGTATTTCATATCTGAATGTATTCCCTGATCATCTACAGGGAGTGCAGAATTATTAGGCAAGTTGTATTTTTGAGGATTAATTTTATTATTGAACAACAACCATGTTCTCAATGAACCCAAAAAACTCATTAATATCAAAGCTGAATAGTTTTGGAAGTAGTTTTTAGTTTGTTTTTAGTTATAGCTATTTTAGGGGGATATCTGTGTGTGCAGGTGACTATTACTGTACATAATTATTAGGCAACTTAATAAAAAACAAATATATACCCATTTCAAGTATTTATTTTTACCAGTGAAACCAATATAACATCTCAACATTCACAAAAATACATTTCTGACATTCAAAAACAAAACAAAAACAAATCAGTGACCAATATAGCCACCTTTCTTTGCAAGGACACTCAAAAGCCTGCCATCCATGGATTCTGTCAGTGTTTTGATCTGTTCACCATCAACATTGCGTGCAGCAGCAACCACAGCCTCCCAGACACTGTTCAGAGAGGTGTACTGTTTTCCCTCCTTGTAAATCTCACATTTGATGATGGACCACAGGTTCTCAATGGGGTTCAGATCAGGTGAACAAGGAGGCCATGTCATTAGATTTTCTTCTTTTATACCCTTTCTTGCCAGCCATGCTGTGGAGTACTTGGACGCGTGTGATGGAGCATTGTCCTGCATGAAAATCATGTTTTTCTTGAAGGATGCAGACTTCTTCCTGTACCACTGCTTGAAGAAGGTGTCTTCCAGAAACTGGCAGTAGGACTGGGAGTTGAGCTTGACTCCATCCTCAACCCGAAAAGGCCCCACAAGCTCATCTTTGATGATACCAGCCCAAACCAGTACTCCACCTCCACCTTGCTGGCGTCTAAGTCGGACTGGAGCTCTCTGTCCTTTACCAATCCAGCCACGGGCCCATCCATCTGGCCCATCAAGACTCACTCTCATTTCATCAGTCCATAAAACCTTAGAAAAATCAGTCTTGAGATATTTCTTGGCCCAGTCTTGACGTTTCAGCTTGTGTGTCTTGTTCAGTGGTGGTCGTCTTTCAGCCTTTCTTACCTTGGCCATGTCTCTGAGTATTGCACACCTTGTGCTTTTGGGCACTCCAGTGATGTTGCAGCTCTGAAATATGGCCAAACTGGTGGCAAGTGGCATCTTGGCAGCTGCACGCTTGACTTTTCTCAGTTCATGGGCAGTTATTTTGCGCCTTGGTTTTTCCACACGCTTCTTGTGACCCTGTTGACTATTTTGAATGAAACTCTTGATTGTTCGATGATCACGCTTCAGAAGCTTTGCAATTTTAAGAGTGCTGCATCCCTCTGCAAGATATCTCACTATTTTTGACTTTTCTGAGCCTGTCAAGTCCTTCTTTTGACCCATTTTGCCAAAGGAAAGGAAGTTGCCTAATAATTATGCACACCTGATATAGGGTGTTGATGTCATTAGACCACACCCCTTCTCATTACAGAGATGCACATCACCTAATATGCTTAATTGGTAGTAGGCTTTCGAGCCTATACAGCTTGGAGTAAGACAACATGCATAAAGAGGATGATGTGGTCAAAATACTCATTTGCCTAATAATTCTGCACTCCCTGTATGTCCTTGGTATTGTAATTAGTAGAAACATCACCAAATGTATTACTATACAAGAAAAAAATGACATGTATTATAAAATGACCACACTAATATTATGACAAGAAGAGGACCCAACTCTGCAGCAACCATAGTAAGTGCACCTTTTAATAAAGAACCCTACAGACAAAAAAGGATCTCAAACTAATAATCTAAAGATGCACTCTTTGGGGCCAATTTATCAATGTCTGGCGGACATGATCCGCTGTAGAGGATCATGCCGCCAGACATCGATGAATGCCGACAGCATACAATGTCGACATTTAACATTCTGGTGAACTGCTTGTGCAATGCCGCACCCTGCAGATTTGTGGCCAATCGGCCACTAGCAGGGGGGTGTCAATCAACCCGATCGTACATGCTCAGAGGAGGCGTATGAGTTAAGGAACAGCATAAAGGCTCGCGTGGAAACATTGGGGCCAATTGACTGTTTGATAAATCGGCCCCTTTACCTTTAAATAATATTCTGGTGCTTATGGTTAAATCAGGAGCCCGGGAGCTCAAGGAGGGCTATTAATACTGTTTTAATAGGGTGGAATGCGTAGGCTTCCCACAACGTAATTTGTTCTTATAAATAGAAACACGATATTCAGGAAAATGACTGCAGTATGTTCAGCAGCTGTTACATCTGTTAGAGATTTAGGAAGACTCTCCTATATCACCTCCAGAATAGGCTGATACATAATCTATTGTATATCTCTTTATTGCAAACCATCTTAGTGGAGAAGAATGCAAAGAATTTGCTGTACTAGTCGCAACACATTTCTCTGACTAGAACTCAAAGCCATGCAGCAGTTCAGGCAACTGGATTTTGTGTTTAGAACCAAAAAATGGTGTCAGTTGTATTAGGGATGGAGATTGAAGAAGCTATTTTAGCACTAAACAGTATTGCTGTCTTGTGCAAATGTTTGTATCTGTTGTTTTGACCAGTGTTTTTTAACCCAAGTTCTCAAGTAACCCCTAACAGACCAGATGTTCATGGTATCTGAACTAGAGCACAGAAGAAATAATCAGTGATGGGTGAGAGCAGGTTAGTAACCATGGCGACTGATCAGCTGATTATTTCACTGCTGCTCTAATTCTGATATCATGAAAACCTGGCCTGTTAGGGGTTACTTGAGGACTGGGTTTAAAAAACACTGGTCAAAACAACAGATAAAAAAAAAACTTGCACAAGAGCACTTTGGGGGTGGTTGATTCATTGGGTAGATTTAACATTGGTCAAGCGGACATGATTCGCTGTTGATGGACACCCCCTGCTAGTGGCCGATTGTCCGCGAATATGCAGGGGGCGGCGTTGCACAAGCAGTTCGACCCCATTGAATAAACCTCCATTAGGAGGCGGCAAAGAAAACCACTGGGCCAAATTACAAGTGGTGCGCTATTTAGGGATTTCACTCAAGGACAAACACTGATGGAAGTAAACTTTTAAAGCGTTAGCAGTCATATTACAAGTTGAAAGCAAATTGTTTGCATGTGAACGAACCTGGAGCATGTTAACTTCAGGAGATTGGATATAGTGACAGCTTTAACACATTCGCCCCATAGACTTTAAAGGGATAGGACACTCATAAAATTTCTGTAGAACACTGCATTCAAAACACTTTTATCAAATATTTTCAAATTTTAAGCATTTTACCTTTTAATCTTATTATATAGCCCAGCTCTCCATAAGCTAACAGTAGACTGCCAATAAGTGCGATTTTACACACATATCAGAATCCCCCATCATGTCTGCCAGCACGTGCGCACTATTAGCCGTACACTACTGCTATGTAACAGCGTGAATATTGCAAACAGTGTTTCTGCATGGTTGGCCCATCATGATCACTATGTTATTCTATTTCTAAGGCAATTGCAACTGGAATTTATTATACGTAAATATTAAAGGTTAGTTTAATTCATACTTTGTATTAAATTCTTGACTCTCTTTATAGATTCATTAGTGTTATTTCAAGGGTTCTTTGCAAGAGGAATGATGTATTTTAAAGCATATTTTAGAAATTATAGTGCGATACTGGTATCTCAATAATCATATCTTAAAGGCATAGGGGCCGATTTATCAATGTCTGGCGGACATGATCCGCTGTAGCAGATCATGTCTGCCAGCATACGCTGTCGGCATTTAACATTGCACAAGCAGTTCTGGTGAAAATGCTTGTGCAACGGCACCCCCTGCAGATTGGCCGCTAGCACGGGGTGTCAATCAACCCGATCGTACACGATCAGTTGGATTGCTGTCCGCCGCCTATGAGGAGGCATATGAGTTAAGGAGCAGTGGTCTTAAGACCGCTGCTTCTTAATTCCTGTTTCCAGCGAAAAGTCTGGTCAAAATTAAACTTTGATGATTCAGAGCATGCAATTTTAAGTAACTTTCTAATTTACTCCTATGATCAATTTTTATTTGTTCTCTAGGTATCTTTATATGAATGTAAGCTAAGGAGCCGGCCCATTTTTGGTTTAGCCAATGAGAGCCTCACCATGCGCCCCATGTTTAACTCTATCTGCACGCTCCTGTGCTCAGAACGCTGTAACCTTACTAAAATGCGCATGCGCGACTACTTACGCTACTTGCACAACAGAATAAGGGAATCCACAGCTTCGCTTACAGTGAACAGTGCATCTGTTATCGCGCATGCGCATTTTAGTAAGATTACAGCATTCTGAGCACGGGAGCGTGCAGATAGAGTTAAACATGGGGTGCATGGTGAGGCTCCGATTGGCTAGAACAGATGCCACTTAAAGAAGGAGCTTTGAAAATGTTAGAGAGAGGCTGAATTAAAACCGGTAACGTAGCAGGATTAAAAGTGAAATTATTCAGTGTGCTGATGTATTTATTAATAAAAAAGCATATCGATATGTTAGTTAGGATAAGACCATTACAAATAAGTGGAGCAGTTTGGCTGAATTTACCATCACTTTAATTATTATGAATACATATTAAATTAAGAAATAGAACTATGCAGTAAAAAAATAAATAGCACAAATTCCCAAGTTCAGCGTGCACTTTTAAAATACGTAAATAATGGCTCATTTATTGAAAGAATAGGGGAAAGGTTAAATTAGGCCATCACAAAGCAATGTAAAGGATGCTCAAGCCAAAATCGTACTGCTGTGTTCTTCTGTGTCGGTACTATGGTGGTATTGGGGTGTGTACTTCCAGGTGCTCCATAATAGGTCCCTATACAGATCATCCAAAATGTACAAGACATCGTCCTGGCACTCCAAAATGTACAACTCCAGGCAAAGACATTAAGACTTCAAAGTTTATTTCCAATCAGTGTAAAAACATAAATCCAACACATGGATATGTTAAAGAGTAAGAACAAGTGAACAGTGGGGAACCATGGCCTCTCTAATCAGACGCGTTTCATGCTGAGAAGGCATGAAATGCGTCTCTTTAACATATCCATGTGTTGGATTTATGTTTTTACACTGATCAGAAATAAACTTTGAAGTCTTAACTTCTTTGCCTGGAGTTACACATTTTGGAGTGTCAGGATGCTGTGAGTTGTACAGAGAGGCTAAATTAGTGTCCAAAATAAATGCAGGCTCTGTAAATGAGCTTCCCACGGCACTGATGATTGTAAACAGTCATGTAAATAAGTAAATGGAGCGTCTGTCAATCTCCTTACAGAGAACATGTCCAACATGAGACGTCACTGTAAATAATATTGACAGTTCTCTGCCCAAATGTCCTACATAGCTTTTTCAAGAACACCCCATCTCTATGAGAAATTGTTGGGGCGAAATACATCTTAAAAGGGATACTAAACCCAAATTTTTTTTCTTTCATGATTCAGATAGAGAATACAATTTTAAGATTCTGGGGCCGATTTAGCATTGTGTGGGCGGACATTGATAAATGTCGAAAACATACACTGTCGGCATTAATCATTGTACAAGCATTTCTCGTGAAATGCTTGTGCAATACCGCACTCTGCACATTCGCGGCCACTAGCAGGGGGTGTCAATCATCCTGATCGTATCTAATCGGGATGATTGCTGTCCGCCACCTAAGAGTTTAGGACACCGGTCTTAAGATCGCTGCTTCTTAACTTCAGTTTCAGGAAAACCTGAAACTACGGGAGTAGATTGCAGCATCCACTGCTTGATAAATCTACCCCTCTATCTGAATCATGAAAGAAAAGATGTGGGTTTTGTCATGAGATGCAGGACACAGCATAGAAGGTACAACACAATTTTATTGCAGAGCATAGAAGGTTAGAGACTGCACAACACATCTAAGTTAGTAACTGCGACAGACTATAACGGCTATAGGCCACGCCCACATGCGGTGACATCACACTCCCACTCTCATCACATCTTCCCCTTTTTCAAAGAATAAAAGCATACTTTTTTTTTTTTTTTTTAGAGTACAGCAAATAATAAGGTATACAAGAAGCATACACATTTTTTTAGTGTACAACAAATGACAAAATTTAAGAGAA
This sequence comes from Bombina bombina, assembly GCF_027579735.1. Classification (NCBI taxonomy): domain Eukaryota; kingdom Metazoa; phylum Chordata; class Amphibia; order Anura; family Bombinatoridae; genus Bombina; species Bombina bombina. The sequence continues at coordinate 154,631,933 of NC_069509.1, forward strand.
TATATATCTCAAGAAATACAACCCTGTCTTGGACATTGGGGTAGACTACCCTAGTCCACAGTGACCATGGGATTATTCTGCCCATTATTCTGGTCACTGCTCTAACTACAGTGTTAAAGGGAGTCTACACCAGAATTTTTATTGTTTTAAAAGATAGGTAATCCCTTTATTACCCATTCCCCAGTTTTGCATAACCAACACAGTTATATTAATAAACTTTTAACCTCTGGGATTACCTTGTATCTAAGCCTCTGCAAACTGCCCCCTTATTTCAGTTCTTTTGACAGACTTGCAGTTTAGTCAATCAGTGCCTGCTCCCAGATAACTTCATGTGCACGAGCACAGTGTTATCTATATGAAATACATGAACTAACATCCTCTAGTGGTGAAAAACTGTTAAAATGCATTCTGAAAAGAGGTGGCCTTCAAGGTCTAAGAAATTAGCATATGAACCTCCTAGGTTAAGCTTTCAACTAATACCAAGAGAACAAAGCAAAATTGGTGATAAAAGTAAATTTGAAAATTGTTTAAAATTACATGCACTATCTGAATCATGAAAGGTTTTTTTGGCCTAGACTGTCCCTTTAATCCCGGTAGCAGGCTTGAAGTTTCACCACTCTTTCACTTGACGTCATTTTACATGAACTATCCTCTGAGGCAGAAGAAGTTGAGAGTCTGCTGGAAGCACAGAAGTATCCCCGCTGTGGTCTTGCTGAGGTGGTCACCCCTCTTAAAAACAGGGCTGTGGCTCTGAGGCATCCAGTCCCAAACTCTCAGGTAATGGCTGAAGATGTCTTCTATTTCAATGTGTGACTGTCCCACCTTCAGTAAGGACTACATAAGACCTTGGTTCTGGAGAGTGTCCTATTACAGTAGCTGGTGTCTGTCATTTCTTCTCATCATCCAGTTTAACTCTGACATTTTGGCCCACATTCAGCTCCTGCAAGGTCCTCACAGAGTATTTTCTGTCGTAGAAGACTCGGTAGCCCCTTTTCGCCTCTTCATCCCTCCTAAGGACCTCGTCCCGAGGAACAGGGGGGGCTGGCTGGAAGACACCCACAGAGGGTAGAGTGGTGCGGATCTGACATCCTAGCATCAACTGTACCGTGCTAAAACCTGTGGCTTGGATGGGAGTCACCCTATAAGCCAAGAGAGCTAGATACGGCTCAGATTGCTTCAAAATGAACTTGGTTGTTGAACTGCCCTTTCGGCCATACCATTAGCCTGCGAGTAATGCGGACTTGACGTAGAATAGATAAAATTATATTCACTGCTAAAAGAACTGAATTGCCTGGAAGCAAACTGCATTTCATTATCACTCACTCCATCGGTATGCCCCACCGGGCAAACAAGCTTTTGAGACGAGTGATAGCGGCCAGACTGGTGGTCTCATTCAGGGATAGTAGTAGATCACAACCAGGTACTTCTTCCCATGTAGTTCGCACAAATCTGCGGCTATCTGCTGCCATGGGCCTGCAGGCAGCGGGGTAGAAATTAAGGGCTCTCTTCTCTGAGTAGGCCGGCGTTCCCGGCAAAAGGCACGCTTTGACACGTGGCTTGCAATGTCAGTGCTGATCCCAGGCCACCATACCGCCGTAGCTGCCCTTTCTCTGCACTTTGTAATGCCTAAGTGGCCATCGGGAATCCTGCTTAGCTTCTCCTGCCACATGCTAGCAGGAATAACAATGCAGTCTTGGAACAGCACTAAACTGTCCAGCTCTGTGAGCTGTGACCTCTCAGACTGGTAAGAGCTCAAAGACATCAAGGCTGCCCGGCTCTTGGGCCAACTTCACTTTATATACTTGATAACTTCTTCAAGATCTGTATCCAAACGTGTCTCCTTTCTTATTTGCTCTAGCTTTCTTGACGAGATGTATTTAGATGCCAGAACTGAATCCACACTTTCACATCTGATTCAGTTGAAGATCCTTCAGCAGCAGCCAGCGGGAGCCCAGAAAGTGTATCTGCCACTACCAGTTGTTTCCCCGGCACATGCACTGCCTGAAGTCGTTGAACCCGAGTAGCCTCATCAGAAGTCTCTTGCATCTTAGAGGTGTCTTTTCAGTATCATAGGAATTGATTAGAGGAACTAGTGGTTTATGGTCAGTTTCAAGACTTAATTTCTGAAGGCTCGCCGGAAACAGAAGTTATGAAGCAGCGGTCTAAAGACCACTGCTCCATAACCTGTCCACCTGCTCTGAGGCGGCGGAGAGAAATCAACCCAATCGAATACGATTGGGTTGATTGATACCCCCTGCTAGCGGCCGATTGGCCGCAAATCTGCAGGGGGCAGCTTTGCACCAGCAGTTCACAAGAACTGCTGGTGCAATGATAAATGCTGCTACATCGTATCATGTCCGCTCGCACATTAATAAATTGACCCCTATGTCATGAGATGCAGGACACAGCATAGAAGGAACAACGCAATTTTATTGCAGAGCATAGAAGTTTACAGACTGCACAACACATCTAACTTAGTAACTGCGACTTAGACTATAAACGGCTATAGGCCACGCCCCCATCCAGTGATGTCACACTCCCACTCTCATCACAGGTTTAGTATCCCTTTAAAAGGAAAATACATTATGATTGGCTATGGACCTCAGAGTACTAGACTACTTCTTTTCAGGAGGGTAGATCGGACACTGCAACTATTTGCAGTATAAATGGTATGTTTTTAAATATGAAATAAAAAGCAAACCTTAAATTTGAAACCACGGGACAGTTATATGAAGAGAATTAAATATTTACATTACATATGTTTTATGGCTCTTGTTTTCTATACCTTTAATGGAGTGCTCTTCAAAAAACAAAAACTATGCTTCTTATCTACTGTCAAAATCTATGTTTATATGTTTCACCCTAGAAGAGGGTTTTAGTAATAGTTAAAGGGACAGTAAAGTCAAAATGAAATATTCATAATTCAAATAGAGCATGCAGTTTTAAACAATCTTCCAATTTACTTGTATTATCAATTTTGCTTAGTTCTCTTGGTATCCTTTGTTAATGAGTAATCCTAGTTTAGCGTGCACGTGTCTTTAGCCATCTGGCAGCAGTGTTTGCAAGAATGTTTATAGCAATGTTATACATAGTTGCAAACACTGCTGTCATACAATTTTACAGACACTCTATGGCAGCAGAGTTTGCAACTATAGACAACATTGTTGACAACACTGCTGCCAGAACTCACCTAGCATTACTGTTAAATAAAGCATACCGAGACACCTATGCAAAATTGATAATAGAAGTAAATAGAAATTCCATGTTCTATTTAAATTATTAAAGGACTTATAAATACAGTAGACTTGTATAATCAACAAATGCATGATAACAAGACAATGCAATAGCACTTAGTCTGAACTTCAAATGAGAAGTAGATTTTTATCAGTTATGTCTATTTCCACTCCTCATTGTATCATGTGACAGCCATCATCCAATCACAAATGCATATACGTATATTCTGTGAATTCTTGCACATGCTCAGTAGGAGCTGGTGACTCAAACAGTTTAAATATAAAAAGACTTTGTACATTTTGTTAATGGAAGTAAATTGGAAAGTTGTTTAAAACTGCATGCTCTATCTGAATAATGAAAGTTACATTTTTGACTTGAATGCCCCTTTAATGTTTAATTTTGGCTTTTCTGTCCCTTTAAACAAACTAACTATGGGGCCTATTTAACAAAGGTCTGTCGGACCTGATCCAATAGTGCGGATCAGGTCCGACAGACATCGTTGAATGCGGAGAGCAATAGCTCTTGTGAGCTGCTGGTGCAACGCCGCCCCCTGCAGATTCACGGGCAATCAGCCGCCAGCAGGGGGTGTCAATCAACCTGATCGTACTTGATCGGGTTGAATTGCGGCAATGTCTGTCCGCCTCCTCAGAGCAGGCGGACAGGGTTATGGAGCAGCGGTCTTTAGACCGCTGCTTCATAACTGGTGTTTCTGGCGAGTCTGAAGGCTCGCTAGAAACACGGGGCCTCAAGCTCCATCCAGAGCTTGATAAATGGGCCCCTATACCTCAATTGGAACAAATGGTGAATAATTATTGGTGTTCTATAGGTTTTGTGACATATGTTGCTCTTCAGTAAACTGATGATGACCCCAGTGCAATGAGTCAGAATCAGTTACAAGTCCACATCTGCAAACATCACTTTCACTTCCCAATTCCTCTTTTTTCTGTTCTAAAACTAATACTAATTGCAAGGACAGATGAACCCCCTAGAGATGACAGCCCAGTATCTATTGAGGCACTTAGACCCCTGTAGTTAGGCTCCTTGTAAACAGCTATACTGAGATGACGAAGACCGGGCAAGAGCTGAATCATTCATAATAAGGGACTGTCTGAGCAATACTAATATTATTACAGTTTATAGACCAAATAAAGCAAAATAGACTAAGCTTTAATCAGACAGTACATCTATCTGATGCATTAAAGAAAGTAATAGTAAAATCCTTATTACAAGTGGAGCGCAAACATTTGCGTGAGATCTATAAGGGGTTTATTGCGAGTGTTTACGCTCGTCAGGCTTATCACTTGTATTTCGATTGCTTGAGCGCAATCACAATTTATGCTAGAATAATTACCACACGCTCAAAGCTCTAAGCTAAAAAGTGTTATAAAACACATCAAAAATACATTATAAAGTACTAGTGGGAAAACCTGCCCAAAGGGCAGTCTATTGTGGTGACGGAACCACCCTGCCATTTTCGGAAGGGTAGTTTATTGTGGTGATGGAACCACCCTGCCATTTTCGGAATCCACCTGGATGCAGCTTATGCCCACACTGCCAGGTCAGTTTGCCCACACCTCCCACACCTCCACCAGCAGAAGATTGTTACAGACGGTGACACACACAGTGTCAACGTCTGTAACGATCAGGCATCTGGCCTGATATGGAGGCGGAGCACCGATCGCGTTTCGGCTCCATATGTGGCAGATGCCTGAAGCTCCAGCTCTCAGCTGTTATGTTACAGCTGAGAGTTGGAGCTCCTGAAGCCGTCTCTCGCTGAGGTGGCTGCGCGTGCATCCAACATTCCTTTACAAACACAATTATAGTATAGATAGTTACACTCATAATAACACTATCTAATAGAAATTATTAAAAATAAAATATTGCACAAAAAAAAAGTTATAAGGGCTCAAATATATCAGGTCTCGTGTGTTAGAAGAAAAAAAAAAAGGCAGGTAAAGGGCTTTAATATAGAGATATACAGGAGATAGAGAGCGAGAGCGAGAGAGCAAGAGAGAGATTGAAGAAGAAAAGTGAAAGAGGAGAAGAAGGTAGAGTTAAGAGAGTGGAGAACAAAAGAGTGAAGAGATATGAGAGAGGGGAAAGAAAGAGTGTAAAGAGAAGATATGGCCTGATAGAGAAGGGAGAGTGTAAAATAAAAAAAGATTGAGGGGGCGGAGTCAATTGCTGAAGCCTAAGGACGTATTATCAAATAGCTCCCAACTCTAAGATATATATTTTTTTATTATTTCTCTATAAAAGGATTATCTACCTTTTCTGGCTAGATCCTTATCATTTTGAAGGAGTTTGAGAGACTCTCTATTCCGCATCGCTAATTCTGCTGACACGGTAGGAGATACGACAAGCAGATGGCCTTCGGAGATCGTGTACAGAAACCTGACCTGGTCTAGTGATTTGTAGAGCTAGATGGAGTGATTTTGATGACATCGCTTAGATCTTCTCACTGGATCATATTAACCTCCCTTCTAGACACAGGCCACCATCCTAAAGTTAGAGGGTCCGTGGAACATAGTCTCCATTACTGTCCTAGCCCATTGGAGTTGTACATCCAAAGACCCCCACCCCCACAGGCAACCGGGGTTAACTAGCAGCTCTTGGCTCTGCTGTTATACAGTACTTGCACTGCAATAACATAAGATTTTACCATCTGTCGCTCCAATATATACTGTATCACAGTATGGCTGTGCCGACTATCTACATTCCCATTAGAGATGTGCTCACAGATCTAGAAAAGAAAATGGGCGAGCAGTTTGATGATCTCATTCGATCACTACAGGAAAATGACACCCAAAATGGTAGCAATACAGTGACACACAAGAAGGACGACCCAAAGAGTGATGTTCCACTTGTAACTCCCCGAACACTTACCTCTCCACACTTACCCACTGCAGGAGATAGTGGAGCAGAGACTTCGACTGAGAGGAAGCATGAATTTACGCCAGGCAGCTTGATTTCAGAGACAGTGAAGCAGATACTTCTTTCTACAGTTCCATGCCTCAACTATGCCACAGAGTCCCTCTACATATTGATGGTTAACAGAGAGGGTATGAAAACAGCAGACCGATACTTCCATCTTCCAGCCGATCACTCTTGCAAGTCAGCAGTTGCTATGGAGTGCCATCAATCAAACCCAAGATCTAACCCATCTTGTTTTCCACGACCCTCGGACTGGTATCGGGTAACATGGGGATAGCTTGTATGTATAAACCAGAAGATATACATCAGTCTCTAAGGACTCCTACAGTTTGGTAAGAGCTCCACTTTTGTTTTAGGTGTTTTCTTTTATTTAACTATATCCAGACCTTAATTTACTTTGAGTATTTTACAAATGGCAGTTTAAGTAATATTGTTCTATTGCATTTAAGGAAGACTCAGAGTACGTTTATTGTTTAATATTTTTCTGCTTCTTCTATAATATGATCAGTCTTATAGTCTATCAGGCCTCATTCAGCTAATCTATACATATTGCCATATCTATAGTTGTTAAAGGGACAGTCTACACCAGAATTTGTGTTGTATAAAAAGATAGATAATCCCTTTATTACCCATTCCCTAGTTTTGCATAACCAACACAGTTATATTAATACACTTTTTACCTCAGTGATTATCTTGTATCTAAGCCTCTGCAAACTGCCCCTTATTTCAGTTCTTTTGAGAGACTTGCATTTTAGCCAAACAGTGCTGGCTCCTAGGAGCTCCAAGTGCGTGAGCACAGTGTTATCTATATGAAACACATGACCTAACACCCTCTAGTAGCGAAAAACTGTCAAAATGCCCTGAGATGAGAGGCGGCCTTCAAGGGCTAAGAAATTAGCATATGAACCTCCTAGGTTTAGCTTTCAATTAAGAATACCAAGAGAACAAAGCAAAATTGGTGATAGATGTAAATTTGAAAATTGTTTAAAATTGCATGCCCTATCTGAATCATGAAAGTTTGTTTTGGACTAGACTGTCCCTTTAATAGTAAATGGCGCAGAATGCCTTTGAAGTCCCTCCCTTTACATACCAGAAATTAGGACCGAGCTGCTTGCGGCCGAAGCAGTGAGGTCTCAAGAGTCCCAATAATGAGGGCTTCTCTTTTAAAAACAAATGTGTTCCATTCTATAGCCGGATTAAGCTAATGGTATACTTCATAAACCTGTTCCTCACATTCCCCATATTGACTCCTAAACGCAGGGATCATCTAAACGTATATTGTCTGTAGTCAGTATACTGCAGCCTCCTTGATGCCACAACCTTATTTCTTTTTCCCCTTTTTCTTATTCTCTGATGATAGTAAGCTGTCTCTTCTAGCTACACTATACTTTGCACATGTATTGCACTGTTGTTTTGTTGTGTGTATTGTTATATACACATTGTTGTATACTAAGAAACTGACCATGGGTACGTTACATATATGACTGCTTAAAGGATTACTTTCTGTTATAATTTTTAAGCTAAACAACTAACATATTAAAGTTAATAAACATTAATTAAAACCTACTGACCTATATTTTCTCCAAAACGAAGTTTCATAACGTTCTAAAAGTTATATCTTATATTCGCCGATGAGCACTGCATGTTCAAAATACTTAAACCAATAACTTTGTGTTTAAAGCGCCATTTTGAAACCTAGGTATTGTAAACGGATTGGTACAGAGCAAAGGATACCCACGGAGTGGGTTTGGAAAACAATTAAATTTGCAGACAAGATTTCTGATATACGGTAGAGATATGTTAATGAAATGCTATTGATAAAAAGCGTATTTGGGGTAGTTAGTTAGTAACAGGCATAGAAAATATTTACTTACAGTGGCCCTTTAAGCCAGGCACAGCTACCAACATAACATTTAAATGTCAATATCTTCCTGACTATATAAAGCTTAAGGTCAGGTAGAGCTAGCGCTGCTGTATTATTTATGATATGCAAGTCCTATGTACCCTGTTTTGTTTATGATCTGTAATCACATCTAGCAACCAACTGCTTTATTTATTTAGCTGTTATACATAGTCAATTTACCATACACTAAGCTGGGATACTAAATCGCTATGAGTTCATAAGTCGCATCTTAATAAGACATATATTGATCTATAAGCGTCATGCTCGGCTGAGCAGGTTCAGGGGTATGGAGTATGTGTAAGGTGATGGCTGAGTTAATCTGAGAGGGTGTGAAGAGGTGAGTAGAACTAGAAGGTTTTTTCTTGAAGAAACTTCACTAAGGTAATGCAAGGAAAACAAGAGGCAAAGCAAATTGAGGTTATATTCCAACCTAATAATAAACAAACAAAAGTCTTTGTAAAAAACAGTTAAGCAGAAGTCCTTCAACAGACACAGACTACCCATAAGAGTACTTGATTTCAGGATTAAGCTGGGCATACACCGGTATCAGAGCCAGGGTCCTTGGTTTCAGGATCAAGCTGGGCATACGCCGGTATCAGAGCCAGGGTCCTTGGTTTCAGGATCAAGCTGGGCATATGCCGGTATCAGAGCCAGGGTCCTTGGTTTCAGGAACAAGTAGAGCATACGCCGGTATCTCAGTAAGGGAACTTGGTTTCAGGAACAAGTAGAGCATACGCCAGTATCTCAGTAAGGGAACTTGGTTTCAGGAACAAGTAGAGCATACGCCAGTATCTCAGTAAGGGAACTTGGTTTCAGGAACAAGTAGAGCATACACCAGTATCTCAGTAAGGGAACTTGGTTTCAAGAACAAGCAGAGCATACGCCAGAATCACAGTAGAGTTGTTTAGACTCACAGCAGAGACGCTTGGCTTCAGGATACACAAACGTCACAGTAGAGTTGCTTAGACTCAGCAAGCAGATAAACATACAGTTCTCACAGCAAGGTGATTAGTCTCAGCAACAGGTAAGCATACAGTTCTCACAGCAGAGGTGATTAGTCTCAGCAATAGGTAAGCATACAGTTCTCACAGCAGAGGTGTTTAGTCACAGTAGTCAGGTAAGCATGCAGTTATCACAGCAAGGTGATTAGTCTCAGCAACAGGTAAGCATACAGTTCTCACAGCAGAGGTGTTTAGTCACAGTAGCCAGGTAAGAATACAGTTCTCACAGCAGAGGTGATTAGTATCAGCAGCCAGGTAAGCTTACAGTTCTCACAGCAGATGTGATTAGTCTCAGCAACAGGTAAGCACACAGTTCTCACAGCAGAGGTGTTTAGTCACAGTAGCCAGGTAAGCATACAGTTCTCACAGCAGAGGTGTTTAGTCACAGTAGCCAGGTAAGCATACAGTTCTCACAGCAGAGGTGTTTAGTCACAGTAGCCAGGTAAGCATACAGTTCTCACAGCAGAGGTGATTAGTCTCATCAATAGGTAAGCATACAGTTCTCACAGCAGAGGTGTTTAGTCACAGTAGCCAGGTAAGCATACAGTTCTCACAGCAGAGGTGATTAGTCTCAGCAATAGGTAAGCATACAGTTCTCACAGCAGAGGTGTTTAGTCACAGTAGCCAGGTAAGCATACAGTTCTCACAGCAGAGGTGATTAGTTTCAGCAACAGGTAAGCACACAGTTCTTACAGCAGAGGTGTTTAGTCACAGTAACCAGGTAAGCATACAGTTCTCACAGCAGCGGTAATTAGTCTCAGCAACAGGTAAGCACACAGTTCTCACAGCAGAGGTGTTTAGTCACAGTAGCCAAGTAAGCAAACAGGTACTCACAGAAGAGAAATTGCTGTAACAGGCTGAAGACACAGGATACAAAAGAATTGTCAGAATACAAGCCAAGGGTATGTAACCAGTAAAGCAGTCCAATCTTTCAAAAAGCATAAGGAGAATCCAGAAGAATGGTCAATCAGCAAGCCAAGTTCAGAAGCCAGGAATCCACCAACAAGACAGAAATTCAGGAAGCAGAACAGAGGCACAAACAAAGGAAATCAACCACAATGTCAAGGCAGGAAGTGAATAGTGAAGCAGCCCTTTATAGCAGAGCTGATTTCAAAACTACCTGCAGCTGACAAGCAGGTGGAGCATGAGAGTAATTCACTGCAGGTAACAGGTCTCCAAAAGGCTGCAAACATAAACAGATACCTCTGGTGGCACAGGAAGAGAGAAAAAGGCTAAGAGCCAAGAGTACCAGGTTCAAATTGACGCACGGCCGTGACAATAAGAGCATATAATAAGCCAATGATGTTAGTCTATCTTAAAATACTATCCTACCTGTTTGTAAAGTATATTGTTAAAGCATTATTTATGACAGCCATATTAAATGTACCTCTTAAAAACACATTATGTTTACACTCAATGGATAGTTCATGTTCCTTTAGAATTCATTGGTTCTCATCTCCTTGATTATATATCCTAAACACACTATACTATTCTAAGGCCCAAGAGTGGTCATTAAAATTGCTAGACAGCCTCCTTCTAGTTTTGAAAGCGTCTGGACCCAAGAAACATAGAAACATAGATATTGACGGCAGATAAGAGCCATAGGCCCAGCAAGTCTGCCCGACCTTACCTAACAGTATAAACTTATCTAGTTCGTAGGATAGCCCTATGCTTGTCCCATGCATTTTTAAAGTCCCCCACAGTGTTTGTTGCTACTACCTCTTGAGGAAGTTTATTCCATAAATCAATCACTCTTTCTGTAAAGAAGTGCTTCCTCAAATTACTCCTGAATCTACTACCCTTTAGCTTGAGCTCATGACCCCTTGTTCTTGAATTTTCCATTTTATGTAAAATACCCACAGCCTCAGTTTTACTAAACCTGCTTGTCAGCTGCAGGTAGTTTTGAAAGAGTGGCCCATAATTATCAATCAGAGGATCTCAACTTAAAAAGAGGTCCCAAATCTCTAGGACACAAGAGTTTATTATATCTAGAAGTGTATATTGTTAATTCTGGTATAATATATAATAATAACTAGTATTTAAATAGCGCCTTTCTCCCAGTGGGTGTAAGATAAACTGTATCTTTTAGAATCTTTTGCTAGTTGCAAACGCCAAAAGATACAAATTATAACCTGGCAATATGCTTCAAGCGTTTTGCTAAGAGTGAACTCACAGAAAATGCTGCTAGACAAATATGATTCTATTCAGACAAACAAGTGTGCAAGTCTGATAAATTCACAGAGGTAAATATGGATAGCTAGATCAAAGATAGAGTTCTTTAGCATAAGACTAATTGTTATTATAAAGACTGAGTAAGTACGGTTGATAATATGAACTAGAAACAACTTGAGAGAATCTGATTAGCAGAGTTATACTTGCGGTAACCTGTGCTTGGCTTTCCCTTGCAGCATGGAACGCTGTAATGGCGGAGTGAGACCGGAGTTCTTCCTGAGAGCTGAGTGGCTAGTTGCAGTACTGGTCAGGCTGAGAGATTGTTCTGTAGCTTCCGGGAGGAAGGTGAGTTGAAGTCCTAGCGAAGCAGCTGATGAATTAGCTGCGGCTGGAGACGTCAGAAAATCCTCTGTAATACTGTGGCGGTAAGTGGAGCGGCACTTTAGGAGAGAGACTGACAGGCAATCTATGAAATGGATTCTAATGGCTGTGATGATTAAGTGTCTTTAGTAGAAAGCAGCAATTAGTTAGAAAGATCCTTTTGAGGGTTAAATTCAAATAAGCAAAAGTTCAATATCACTCAGTTTGAGATGATAGCAGGAGTGACTTGATTTCTGTGAAGTATTCCAATCAGAACAAACAAAATAATCAAGCAAAGTAGATCTCAGGAAGTGAGGTTTTATAGGCAGGTGAACAGGTGGAAGTGGAATGTCTTAAAGGGACACTAAACCCAAACTTTTTCTTTCATGATTCAGATAGAGCATGCAAATTTAAGCAACTTTCTAATTTACTTCTATTATCAAATTTTCTTCGTTCTCTTGCTATATTTATTTAAAATGCAGGAATATGAATCATAGGAGCCGGCCCATTTTTGGTTGAGAACCTGGGTTATGCTTGCTTATTGGAGGGTAAATGAAAGCATCAAATAAGCAAGCGCTATCCATGGTGCTGAACCTAAAATGGGCTGGCTGCTAAGATTTACATTCCTGCTTTTAAAATAAAGATAGCAAGAAAACGAAGAAAAACTGATAATAGTAGTAAATTAGAAAGTTGCTTAAAATTTTATGCTCTATCTGAATCATGAAAGAAAAAAATTTGGGTTCAGTGTCCCTTTAAAGGGACATTACAGATCCCCCCCTCAAAGCATCCGCTCCGAGGATGCAGGCTTAGCAGGATAACGCCTATGGAAAGCATCCAGGAGACGGTTAGCATGAACATGAGACCTGGGTACCCAGGAATCCTTTTCAGGACCGTAGCCCTTCCAACGGATGAGGTACTCTAAACGACTGCGGTACATACGGGAGTCGAGTATAGAATCCAACTCAAATTCATCATGGTCATCCAAGTGAATGGGCGGAGGTGGTTCTTTCGGCCTTCCCCTAAAGGTGCTGGATGTATATGGTTTCAGCAAAGACACATGAAACGTGGGATGCACCTTGTATCTAGGTGGCAATTGTTCTTTTAAATGAGGAGTCAGAAGTCAGTCTCTCAGTGCGGCATTCCCTTAACCTGCGGTCTAGGGTGATTGCCAGCTTAATAAGTCCTGTTAGGGTCTCAGGCATCTCTACTCTGGAAATTTCATCTTTTAAGATGTCATTAAGCCCAAGCCTGAATTGATTTCTTAATGTGATGTCGTTCCACAATGTATCTGTGGCCCACATCTGGTATTCTGCGACATAATCCTCAACAGGACGTTTTCCCTGTCTGAGAGATCTAAGTTTGGTTTCTGCATTTATTTGTGTGTTGGCATCTTCATAAAGTGATGCTATTAAGGAAAGAAATGCATCAAGTGAATTCAAAATCTCATCACTGGATTCAAAAAACCGGTTAGCCCAGGTGTTGGGTTCCCCTGTTAAGTATGAAATAACAGTACACACCTTTATTTTTTCTGTATGATAGGTGCGGGGTTTCATAGAAAAAAGCAGCAAACAAGAATTTTTGAAGTCTCTGAAATCTGACCTCTTTCCTGAAAAGACTGCAGGAGGGTTAATGTGTGGTTCAGGAGGGTCTAGATTTCTAGGAGTTATTATTTCCTTATAAACATTTTTTAAAGCAGTGTTCTCAGCTTGTAAGTCTGTGAGCGCTCTTGCTAAATAATCAACTTTTTGGTTTAAGGTTTCAAACTCTGTTTATATGGCTTGGGAGTCCATATCTATATTTAAGGCTTGATTATTATGTAAGATAAATTGTATCTTTTAGAATTGTAGTGTGTTGCTAGTTGCAAACGCCAAGAGATACGAATTATAACCTGGCAATATGCTTCAAGCGTTTTGCTAAGAGTGAACTCACAGGAAATGCTGCTAGACAAATATGATTCTATTCAGACAAACAAGTGTGCAAGTCTGATAAATTCACAGAGGCAAATATGGATAGCTAGATCAAAGATAGAGTTCTTTAGCATAAGATTAATTGTTATTATAAAGACTGAGTAAGTACGGTTGATAATATGAACTAGAAACAAGTTGAGAGAATCTGATTAGCAGAGTTATACTTGCGGTAGCCTGTGCTTGGCTTTCCCTTGCAGCATGGAACGCTGTAATGGCGGAGTGAGACCGGAGTTCTTCCTGAGAGCTGAGTGGCTAGTTGCAGTACTGGTCAGGCTGAGAGATTGTTCTGTAGCTTCCGGGAGGAAGGTGAGTTGAAGTCCTAGCGAAGCAGGTGATGAATCAACTGCGGCTGGAGACGTCAGAAAATCCTCTGTAATACTGTGGCGGTAAGTGGAGCGGCACTTTAGGAGAGAGACTGACAGGCAATCTATGAAATGGCTTCTAATGGCTGTGATGATTAAGTGTCTTTAGTAGAAAGCAGCAATTAGTTAGAAAGATCCTTTTGAGGGTTAAATTCAAATAAGCAAAAGTTCAATATCACTCAGTTTGAGATGATAGCAGGAGTGACTTGATTTCTGTGAAGTATTCCAATCAGAACAAACAAAATAATCAAGCAAAGTAGATCTCAGGAAGTGAGGTTTTATAGGCAGGTGAAAAGGTGGAAGTGGAATGTCTTAAAGGGACATTACAGTGGGACTCAAAGCGCTTGCTCTTGGAATTAACCAAATCGGCAGCTGAATAGTAATAGTTGTTATTATTACCCAATTTAATGGTACTCATTTTATCGACCTCGGAAGGATGAAGGGCTGAGTCGTCCCTGCCGGGATTTGAACCTGTGACCTTGGATCTTTTTAAACATGCTTTTTTGTAGTCAGGGCATTTACCAACTGAGCTACCTCACTAGCCTGGTATGTTTAAGTAGATTTCTGTTTTACTCACATAATAGTGTCAACTATGTGTCCTGACTTTCAATGCCTATTTTTTCATTGCTTTAACCTCAATAAATGAAAATGTTTAAAAAAAAAAAAAAAGAACGATTGAAGAGAGGAGGGAGTGGAGAAAGATAGTTATAAAAATAAATAAATCTCAAGGTCTGCTATGACCTTCTATGACTGTCAGCATTCTCTCAGTTCAACAACTTCCTTTTTTTCTTTCCAGCTGTTGTCTTCCCCAGAACCTCTAGTTGATGTTGCTAACTGCTATGAACTTATGTTTGTTAATTTATTACTGTATGTAGCATGATTACATTTGTTATGGTATCAAATAAAAACAATATTACACAAAGGTTCACAATGGCTAAACATATGCAAAGAGGGGGTGAATTATTGGGTATGGTGTGGGTGGGATTAGAAGTGGTGAGTAGCATTTTGTCCTGGCTAATAGCTTAGGACTTGATATTATATTATACATATACTTGTTGGCTATTGCTCGAGTACTAAGGCAAAGATGCCCTAAACTGAAGGTCAGATCGTTCTTCACTTACATTTAAACTATGAATTTATTTTTCTATATAAAATTTAAACACTGCACACATACATATATACATACATACACTTACCTACATATGAACAAACACATACACAAATATACCTACACATAACATTTACACACACTGATTTGCTCTTTGCTATCTTTTAATTTTTTCAAAAGCTAAACACTGCATAATTTATTTACACAATGACAGTGGTAAGACCTGTCATCTCCAGACTTAAGTACTCATTGGCTCCTCCAAATAATGCAAGTGGTGAGCAGAGTTTGATCATTAAAAACAGTTGCAGCAAAGCAAGGTGTTAATCTGTTCTAATAATGTTCAGACGGAATTGATATGTTAATCTGTTACAAGACTGCAGAAAAAAATTGTAATTACTATATGACTCCCGTCCCTTTAACACTGGCTGTTACAGGACAAAGGAAACAAACAGTTCCCCCTACTAGACACTAAAAATATAATATGCAAAGGTATACAGCTTATTTAAAACCACCTGGTCATTGCATAAAAAAAAATACACATCAAACTCCGGGCACTGTTACATGATACGTAGCACTGCAACTTAGTGTAAAATATTTTCCTTTTTCATATTATAGTACAAATATATATAAAAAAAGCACTACAGGCTAATAATAAAGATTATTCTAGAAAAATCATAACTGAAAAAGTGTTGTAGCAGGTTACTTTCCATAAACATTATATACCAGTAATGGAAAACTTTTTAACAAACGACATATATTAATATTTAAGAAGCTTTAAAGGCTGCATACAAATGTATAAAACACAAATAATGGCATATGATAAATGTTGCAACACCATTTTTATATGCGGTTGCAGGATAACCTCTGTCTGCTGTTTTCCCTTCTTCATTGCTGCTGCAGAGGTCCATTTGTGAGTTGCAGCCATCTTGTTTGCTTGGTCAGTCCTTGCATTCTTAATACAACTTTTTCAAGGGACCGCAAAAGCTCTTGCTGTGGGCTGTATGTGATCCATAGGACACCAGTTGGCCATTCCTGAAAGGGAATATTAAGCTTAAAGTGAGGGTAAACGTTCTCTTTTGTATAATAAATAAAATATTTTAGATGGACTTTAATTCATCAGCTGTAATGAAGATGCGCTATAACTTACTTTTTAATATAGCAATGACATTCTAATACCCTGTGCTCTGGCTGCCCACTTCAAAAGTAATTTTTGTGAGCTAAAGGTTTGAGCTGTTCTCCAATCAGTTCTCTAGTCGTATGGCAATTTTGTTGTAGGTAGATCGCTGATTGGAGAACAGTTCAAATTACTTTTGAAGTGGACGGCCAGAGCGCGGGGTATTAGAATTTCATGTCTATATTAAAAAGTAAGTTATAGCCCATCTTCATTACAACTGATGATTTAAACCCCCTCTAAAATATTGTTTTAATTCCAGATCTGATTATAAAAAGTGGAAGTTAATCATCACTTCCTAAAAGTTCAGGACATGTTATATTTAATACAGAAGACAGAATTACAACAGTTTATCCCCTTCTTAAATATGAAACTGAAAAACAAGAAATAAACAGTGCCCATCCAATTCAAGGTAGTATATAAACAAATTTAATAAAGCCACAGATCTTCAAATAATGCACTTACAGTATAAAAATGACAACGAGCATGTCACAAGGCTTTCTGACGTAATCTGTAGCTAACCGTCCTGGACACCGGTCCGTTCCGTGGAAGACCAGCTGTTAATGCTCTTATCAGGGAACCGGATACAGTATCTATGGATCTAGAAGCAGTATCTTTAGATCCAACGCTGTCTTTACCGGAAATATCCCAGAGGCAGTGGTAAGAACACGTTAGGGTAGTCCGTGATGGGGCGTAGATATGAGCTTAGATAGTCAGTAATGTCTTTGTAAACACAAAGCTATGTTAAAAATTTAAACACCTCACCTCACACCGTCAATCTTCAACCCCAAAATACTGCCTAGTGCAGTTAATTTATTAAAAAATAAAGATGCTGCTATCTTTATTTTTTAATAAAATACACTATTTTGGGGGCATTTGAGGCACATTTATAAAATGAATTAGAGGTCAGATCTCTGGTTAATTTTATAAGTGCTAATTGCTACCACGAGTTCGCAGTAGCAATAACCAGCCACTTGTAAGCGCTGGTTAATTATCGTAAATTTGCCCGTTTGTAGGCACGCGATAATTTAGTGCTCCACTTGTAATCTAGCCCTCATTGTTTTCACTTCAAGATACCGTAAGATTTAGGACACAAAGTGAAAGAAAAATAAATAAAATACAAAAGGAAAACAAGCAAAAGTGACTGAATATGGGAATGAACATTTCAGAGTAGTTCAGCCCACGTTAAAATAATGCTTGGAAACTACGTGTGCTTTTAACAGGAAAAAGAGTTCACATGCCAGTGTGGGCTGGGTTACTGAACTGTTAATGCACTATCAAGCTAAAGTGAGGGGAAATAATCTGTTGGTTTTGATCTTTACGAACTACACACTTTTGAGGACTATGCACACACATGTAAAAGAGAGGACAGAAATCTTTATTGTCACTCACTCACTGTGACAACCGTATGGTTGTGGAAAGCCTTAAAGTAAGTAAAACTTCAATTATTGTTCTTAGAAATGAAACTGACTGCAAGGAATGACCATGAGAAATATGTACTAAACTGTTCTCTTATTAAAAGGACGGCGCCACTAAAATTGTAGAGGATTTTTTACATATAACCAGTTACTGTCTATGTTTTATTTGCCAGAAATTCATCACATAGTTTAAAATACAATTTAAAGCAAGTTTTTTAATGATAATAAAATGATGATCATTTTGGTGGCTTCATATACAATACAATATGAAATTACTCTGAAATATATAATGATGCTGTTAATAGGCTAACAGTTTATTAACCCTTAGGCTCACATATAGGACCAGAGTGCAAAAGTTAAAGGGACATAGCTCTCTAATGTTTTTTTCTGTCTTGGGTATGATAAAAATAGTTTTTGCTTGAAAAAAAAGTATAAGTAAAAGCTGCTTATACATTAAGGTGTAGTATATAGTAAAACTGTGTTCCCCTTAATGTGTTTCCAATTAGTTTTTATACTAGCTGCATGATATAAATGGACCCTTTAGGTTTATTTTCAGATATCAAATTGCTGTTTTTGCTTTTTAAAACCACAATCCATTACAAGGGGCTGAGCTTGCAGGTAGAGCAGACCTTTTTATCTTATCACTCTATAAACACAAAGGCTTCCTTATCTTTTTATCTCTGTGTATATATACTGAGGGCTCGATTCTCTAAAACTCTCAAGTCTTGCGAGATTCTGTAAGATGCCTCATCAGTATTAAGGCCCCTCAAGGATTGTTTTAACCCCTTAATGACCTTGACATACCCTCCCTCCTGCTACCTTCCTAAAATAGTGTGGTCTCACTACTGACGGTGACACAGCGCTTTAAAAAAAAGCAACCACCATAGAAAGACAAGGGAACGTACATTAAGGGATTAAAGGACATTTTTAACTTGGGAATTATGTATCTCAGCGTATGTTTGTGTACAAGTAATAGCTAAATTGTTGATCTTGTAACTAGTTACTATATGAACATTTACTTTTATGTTTATGTATCTTTATAAAAATGAGGGAAAAAACATCAAATGTTATAGTCTGGAGAGAAATTGCTCAAGACCAAAAACTCCCTTGTCCCTTTATTTTTTTCACAAATCCTGTGTGTCATCTCTTTGTTTCTTCCACTCTCTCCCTCTTTCTCCTCTCTCCTCTCACTCTCTCTTTCTCTCTCTTCTTCTTTCTCATCTTTTTTTTATCTTCTTATTTTCCCCCTCTCTTCTTCTTCTCTGTCTTCTCTCCCTCTCTTCTTCTTCTCTGTCTTCTCTCCCTCTCTTCTTCTTCTCTGTCTTCTCTCCCTCTCTTCTTCTTCTCTGTCTTCTCTCCCTCTCTTCTTCTTCTCTGTCTTCTCCCCCTCTCTTCTTCTTCTCCGTCTTCTCTCCCTCTCTTCTTCTTCTCTGTCTTCTCTCCCTCTCTTCTTCTTCTCTGTCTTCTCTCCCTCTCTTCTTCTTCTCTGTCTTCTCCCCCTCTCTTCTTCTTCTCTGTCTTCTCCCCCTCTCTTCTTCTTCTCCGTCTTCTCTCCCTCTCTTCTTCTTCTCCGTCTTCTCTCCCTCTCTTCTTCTTCTCTGTCTTCTCTCCCTCTCTTCTTCTTCTCTGTCTTCTCTCCCTCTCTTCTTCTTCTCTATCTTCTCCCCCTCTCTTCTTCTTCTCTGTCTTCTCTCCCTCTCTTCTTCTTCTCCGTCTTCTCTCCCTCTCTTCTTCTTCTCTGTCTTCTCTCCCTCTCTTCTTCTTCTCTGTCTTCTCTCCCTCTCTTCTTCTTCTCTATCTTCTCCCCCTCTCTTCTTCTTCTCTGTCTTTTCTCCCTCTCTTCTTCTTCTCTGTCTTCTCTCCCTCTCTTCTTCTTCTCCGTCTTCTCTCCCTCTCTTCTTTCTCCTCCTCTCTTCTTTTCTTCTCTCTGCTCACTCCCCTCTTCTCTTTCTCTCTCTTCTTTGTCTCTCTCCTCTCCCTTTTCTTTTCTTTCCTCCCTCTCTTCTTCTCTTTCTCATTTGTCTCTCACATTTCTCCTTTCTTCTTCTTTCTTCTATTTCTCTCTTATTCTTCTCTATTGTCTCCTCCTCATTTTCCATTTTACTTCTCTCTCCTCTTTCTCACTCTTCTTCTTTATCTTATCTCTCTCCCCCCCTCTTTTTCATCTCTTTCCTCTCTCTCTTCTTCTTCTTTTCTTCTTCCTTTTTCTCCTTTTTTTTCCATCTTCTTAACCTTCTCTCTCCTATCTATCCTTTTCTTTCTCCTCTCTTCTTGGGGCCTATCTATCCAGCTCTGAATGGAGCTTGATGCCCTGTGTTTCTGGCGAGCCCGCAGGCTCGCCAGAAACAGCAGTTATGAAGCAGTGGTCACAAAGACCGCTGCTCCATAACCTGTCCATCTGCACTGAGCAGGCGGACAGACATCGCCGGAAATCAACCCGATCGAGTACGATCGGGTTGATTGACACCTCCCTGCTGGCGGCCCATTGGCCGCGAGTCTGCAAGTGGTGGCGTTGCACCAGCAGCTCTTGTGAGCTGCTGGTGCAATGCTGAATACGGCGAGCGTATTGCTTGCCGTATTCAGCAAGGTCTGGCGGACCTGATCCGCACTGTCGGATTAGGTCCGCCAGACTTTCTTAAATAGGGGCCCTTGTCTTCTCTCTCATCTCCCTCTTTTTTGTCTCTCCTCTCTCTCTTATCTTTATGCTCTCTCATCTCTCACTTTCTTCTCTCTCATCTCTTTCTCTCTTCTCTTTCCCCTCTTTCTCTCTTCTCTCTCCTTTCTCTCTCCTCTCTCCACTCTTCTCACTTATTTATGTTTCTTCTCTCTTCTTTCTTATCTTTCTCATCTCTCTCTGTCTTCTCTCTCCTCTCCCTCTAGACCTCTGTCTCCCCTGTCTCCTTTCTCTCATCTTTATCCTCTATCATCTTTCATTCTCTACTCTCTCCTCACTTTCTTCTATCTCTTCTCTCTCCACTCTTCTCATGTATTTATCTTCTCTCTTCCCTCTATCTCATCTCCCTCTCTGTCTCTCTTATCTCCCCTTTCTTTTTCGCTCTCATCTTTATCCTCTCTCATCTGTCATTCTCTTCTCTCTCCTCACTTTCTTATCTCTCCTCTCTCTTCTTTATTTCTTTCTTTCTTATCTCCCCTCTCTCTTCTCTCTCTCCTCTTTATCCTATCTCATCTCTCATTCTCTTCTCTCTCCTCACTTTCTTCTCTCTCCTCTCTTATCTCCCCTCTCTCTTCTCTCTCTCATATTTATCCTGTCTCATCTCCAGGGCCACCACTAGAAATGTTGGGGCCCCTGACTTAACCATTGATCAGGCCCCCCCCCCCCTTCCTTTACATGTGCAATTTTTGACCAAGTGACTAAAACGTATATGCACTTTATTCTTAAGTGTCTATTTAAACTTGGAAATATTGTAAAGGTAGTAAAATACAAACACACAGACACACTGATGCACTGAAACACACACACACACTCACACATAAGGATTCACATATAGACACTCTAGCAGACACGCAAAGAAACACACTCAGATACAGACACCCAAACAGAAACTCAGCACTTGTTTACATTGACCTGACAAGTAATGAGGTAAACTACAGTTTTGTAAAAAAAAAGAGATTTAGAAAACAAAATATGTTGTTCTGATTATCTTTTTGTAAAGAAAGATGCCAACTAAATGATGACAACAGCATGTTAAATGGTAGATTGGTGACTTCCGGAAAGGTCTCATTAGTCTCAAAGTCTGTAGAAAGATGTGAATAATCAATAGTAAGGTCAAAATGTCCTAAAAAGGAACAGACAATGGACACACACACACATAACAAACTCAAACTTGCACATACACCCAAGGAAACACCGACAGAGACAGCCTCAGAAAACACACAAAGACATACATACACACACACCCACAGAAAGCACACAAAGACGTACACACACATAGAGACAACCACATAAAACACAGAAAGACATACATACAGAAAACACACACCCTCACAGAGACATCCACAGAAAACACAGACATACATACATCCATACACACACACACACACACACACCCTCAGAGACCTCCACAGAAAACACAGACATACACAGAGGCATCCAGAGAAAATACACAAAGACAAACATACACACACCCTCACATAGACACCCATAGAAAAAGCAAAAAGACATATGCACACACCCTCACAGACATCCACAGAAAATTCACAAAGACATACACACCCACCCTCACAGAGAGACCTAAATACATACACACTCATAGAGACACAAACCAAAGCACAAAGACCTAAACACAGACACCCACAGAAACACTCACAGGAAGAAACATGTATGCACCTTGCATCCCCTAAATAAACAGTGTGTGACATGCATGATAAAAAATTGCAGAAATTAAGAGATCACTTTTTAAAGAATCATATTTGTAAATGTGCAAACAAAAATAATTCTGTGAATTCAAAACTGTACATTAATGATCTGGGTAGATGGCTAGATGAAGAAAAGTACTTTTAAAAGGTTGACATATGTTTGTTTGATTTTTCCCCATTTTCCCCAACCAAGAGCACCACTTCAAATATAGTGTTCCAATCTGTCAGCTGTACTTATGGATTTTGAAAATGCTGTACTCTATATGGTCTTGGTGGAACCATAAGCTGTGGTACTCATACCATTAGATCTGGTTAAATGCAGGATTTAGGCTTGTTGGTACATATTTCAAAATGAAGTCAGCTGCAGTGTAAACTGAACAGTTTTAAGTTAACCTGTCTCATTTCAAACACTGAACAATCTTAGTCTGAGAGTATAACATGTTATGCAGATGTAAAAATCTTAGATAAAATATAAAAGGCCTACTTGCATCTGGAAAGTTCTTGAATAAAGGGGCAGTAAACTGGAATGTTATATATATATATATATATATATATATATATATATATATATATATATATATATATATATATATTAATGCATATCTGCCAAAAGGGCACCTACCATATGTGTATTGAGGAGGAAAATTTTCTGCATGGTTTTGAATATAGAATTTCTACAGCATTGTCAAATAGTCATAAATACACTGCTGCTAAAAAAATGTGTTTTTATGGACCCCTGGCCCCACCATACAACTACTACCACACTGAAGTTACAATCTGAAATTGCACAAAGAAATAAAAAACATTTGCTACGTAAGTCCTACCTCCTCTGCAAATGAAAGTCATCTGCCGTCTGACTCAGGCACACACTGTACAAACAAAGTGCCAAGTCTGTCTCACAATGTGCATAGTGGTTTAGTGCACACTCAGATATCCTCTCAAATGCTAATACTATACTCCTTGTAACAACATTTCCCATACTCAATTAGCACTCTGCTGTAGTACCAACTGGTGGCTGCCAAAATATAAAAAACAAACAAAAAAAAACACCTTTTTTTTAATTTTTTTTAGTTCTTGCCTCATGGGGCCCCCCTTGCCCATTGGGCCCCTGACAGGAGTCACCCCTGTCACCCCCAGATGGCGGCCCTGCTCATCTCTCATTCTCTTCTCTCTCCTCACTTTCTTCTCTCTCCTCTCTTTCTCTCTTATCTCCCCTCTCTCTTTTCTCTCTCATCTTTATTCTGTCTCATCTGTCATTCTCTCCTCACTTTCTTCTCTCTTCTCTCTTATCTTCACTCTCTCTTCTCTCTCTTATCTTCACTCTCTCTTCTCTCTCTCCTCTTTATCCTATCTCATCTCTCATTCTCTTCTCTCTTCTCACCTTCTTCTCTCTTCTCTCTCTTCTCTCTCTTCTCTCTCTTCTCTCTCTCCTCTTTATCCTGTCTCATCTCTCATTTTCTTCTCTCTCCTCTCTTATCTCCCCTCTCTCTTCTCTCTCTCATATTTATCCTGTCTCATCTCTCATTCTCTTCTCTCTCCTCACTTTCTTCTTTCTCTCTCTCTCTCTCTCTCTCTCTCTCTCTCTCTCTAGAGGAAGAGCTTGGTGTGAGAGCACTGACTGAGGCTGTGTGTTGCAGTGTAGCTTGGCTTAGCTTGCTGTTTTTTTGCTGTTGGTTAGGGTTTTTTTCTGGGGCTAGCCCAGAATGGCTTCAACTTCAGGGGGAAGCTGTCCCAATGTATTTAGGTTTGAGAATTTGACCAGAAGGCATGGGGTCAGGATTAGCTCTGGAAATGATGTTAATGTTGAGAATTGTGTGTTAGCTGTAGGGAAAGTTGTTGGTTGCAGTAATATTAAGTCTGCATCAAGAATGAATAAATCAGTGGTTGTTTTTGTGAGCACTGAACAGCTAGCTAACAAAGTAATTTCTGAGGGTGTTGTCATTTTTGGAGTTTTTTATACTGTTCTACCCTTATCTACTCCAACTGTGAAAGTGCTTATTTCTAATGTGCCTCCTTTTTTGAGAAATGAACAACTAGCTCATGATTTATCTCGTTATGGGAAATTGACTAGTCCCATTCGCATGGTTCCTTTAGCATGTAAAGCAAATGAGATTAAGCATGTTATGTCCTTTAGAAGACAGGTTTTTATGATACTTAAGGACAGTAACAAAACTCTAAATGTTGCTTTAAGGTACAAGTTGGATGAATGTGACTATATTGTTTTTGCTAGTACTGAGCAAATGCGCTGTTTTAGTTGTAAAAGTTCTGAACATCTAATTAAGGACTGCCCTGATATAAAGCAGAAAGCAGCAGCTGAAATTGCTGCAAATGAGCAAGAGAATTTGGTTTCTGATTTGGAATCAGGGGAGTCTTCTTCATCTGAGGACAGTGAGCAAGATGAGAAAATGGAGCAGGAAGCTGTAGTTTCTCTTTCTAAACTGCAGGAAAAAGATTTAGCTGTAACTGATAAAGTGCAGAGTAAGAAAAGGCCTTTTAAATCTGAGCTCATTCAGGTAGGGAGAGAAAAGGTTAAGAGATTTAATGAAATAAGTGGGAATCAAATGGAAGGAAATAAAATCTCAGTTGTGGAAGGGAATAAAGAGGATGTTTCATATAAGAAGATAGAAAATGCAGTTGGTGATGAGGTGAAGGAAAGTAAAAGTGTTGCTGGATGCAATAATAATTCTGTAACTAGTTCAGTAAAAGTAAGTGGTAAAGCTGATGAGCCCAGTTCACAAAGTGTTAATCCCCCAGTTTTGCAGACTACTGAAGGAATACCTGGGGCTAATGATTCCCCAGCTGCTCTTGCAGCATTTTCAGAGAGTGAGAAAGATGTTGAAATTTCTGATTCTCAGGTTTCTCTACCTGCAGCTCAAAATATGACTGCAAGTTATTCTCTGCAGAGTATTAATGAATTTTTAGATATTACTAAAAGGAAAAAGAATGTTGAAATACAGAATTCATTTCCTGATCTTGTGAAGTTTGTAGATTCAGTAGAGTTCTATTTTAAACGTGCTAGTGAGGAAGAGCTCAGTAAACAAAATAGGTATCGTTTAAAAAAATTGTTACAAAAGGTTTGTCTTTCCCTAAAGAGTAATGATGATTAGCAGACATTTGTTTTTTTTACTCTTTCCTCTGTTTGCTTACTTCATGTTTTGTGATGGGTAAAAATGTGAATAAGATGTCCTTTGGGACATTAAATGTTAATGGGTGTAGAGGTAGTGAGAAGAGAGCTACAATTTTTTCATATTTAATACAGAAAAAAGTGAAGATATCTTTTTTACAAGAAACTCATACAGATTTAACTAATGAGAGTGTGTGGTTTAGAGAATGGAGAGGGAAGTGTTTTCTCAGTCATGGCTCTAATACAAGTGCAGGAGTTGCAATTCTTTTTTCTGAAAATATAGAACCAGATTCTGTAGTAGTTGAAGAAATCATTAAAGGAAGGCTTCTAAAGGTTGAGGCTGTATTTGGAGGGGTTAAATTTTGTCTTATGAATGTTTATGCACCTTGTGTTGCTACAGAAAGAGTTACTTTTTTACAAACTTTAAGCAAAGCTTTAACTTGTATTCAGTTAGGGACTGTGCTGCTGCTAGGGGGAGATTTTAATTGCACTGTAGATTTTAAAATTGACAGGAATCATTTGGAGCCTTCCCCAATGTCTGCTAAAGAACTGCTTTCTGTTTTAAATGTTAATGATTTAGTTGATGTCTGGAGAATGTTTAACCCAAAAATTAGACAATACACTTGGGTCAGTTTAAGTGAAATTTGTATTTCTGCTGCTAGACTGGACACATTTTATGTTTTTAAGCATAATTCAAATATTTTTATTGATTGTCAGATTGTTCCTAATGTTTTTTCTGATCATGCAATGGTTCTTTGTAATTTAGTTCTGCCATCAACTTCCACCCATAGTTCATATTGGCATTTTAATTGTCAGCTTTTAAAGGATATGCAATTTTTATAATGTTTTGCCTTTTTTGGAAACAATGGTCAGAAAGAAAAAATGATTTTGCAACATTAAGGCAATGGTGGGATATAGGAAAAGTACAAATAAAAGTTTTTTTGTCAACAGTATAGTCAGCAAATGTCTGCAAGTGTAAATAATAGCATGAGAGTTCTGGAGCAGGAAATTTTGCAACTCCAAAAAGCCTTTGATAGCTCTTTTAATGTTGGGTTGTATGATCATTTAAAGTTAAAAAAAACAGTTGTTAGCCAACCTATTGGATAGTAGGGTTCAGGGTGCGCTAGTAAGATCTCGCTTTCAAGTTGCAACAGAGATGGACATATCATCACAGTATTTCTTTGGACTTGAGAAGAAAAATGGACAAAAGAAAGTGATACTTTGTCTAAAGGACTCAAATGGTTTGGAGCTCACTGAGCAAAAGGAGATAAGAAACTTTGCTGTGGATTTCTATACAGAACTGTTCAGGAGAAAAGTCTGTAATGGATCCGATTCTGCTACACAGCAGCTCCTCTGTTCTCTCCCAAAGATCAAGGATCGGGATGTGGAGGACCTTGAAAAACTTTTAACATTTGATGAACTGACTTCTGCTTTAAACAGTTTGCACAGTGGCAAGGCCCCTGGAATTGATGGGCTTCCTGTGGATTTTTATAAGCATTTCTGGACTATAATTGGTGAAGATGTTCACTTGGTCCTTAAGGAATCCTTACAGGTCAGAGAGCTGCCCTTAAGTTGTCGGCGTGCAGTGATAACTCTGTTGCCTAAAAAAGGTGATTTGACTGATATAAGAAATTGGAGACCAGTCTCTCTGTTATGTACAGACTATAAACTTTTTCTAAAGCTTTGGCAATGCTCCTGAGAGAAGTTATAGGTTCTGTAGTGCACCCTGATCAAACCTACAGTATTCCTAATAGGTGTATTCATGATAATATTTCTTTATTAAGGGATTCTATAGCTGTTTCCAAATTGTTTAATATTAATGGGGGTATAATTTCATTAGATCAACAGAAGGCTTTTGATAGAGTTGAGCATGATTACCTCTTCAGTACTTTGCATGCTTATGGTTTTGGTCCTCAATTTATTTCTGCTATACAACTTTTATATAACAATATATTTAGTTTTCTTAAGATTAATGGTGAACTTAGTAGTCCTTTCCCTGTACAAACTGGTATTAGGCAGGGATGTCCACTTTCTGGAATGCTGCTCTTGCAATTGAGCCTTTACTGATTAAATTAAGAGACCATCTGGTAGGTTTAAGTTTACCTCACATACAGGTTCCTATTTCTATAAAAGTATCTGCATATGCTGATGATGTATATGTGTTTGTGTGTAGTAAACAAGATGTTAATGTGCTCTGTAATTGGCAAAAAATATATGAAATCGCTTCAGGAGCAAAAATAAACTGGCCTAAATGTAATACTCTCTTGCTTGGGGAATGGAGTGAGGATTTTCCACCAAGTCTTCCTGAAAAATTAGAGTGGAACAGATCTGGTTTTAAGATTCTAGGAGTTTTTTTAGGCTCAGATGAAGTTATGCATTTGAATTGGGAGGGAGTTTTAGACAGGATAGAAAAGAGGTTGCAAAAATGGGAATGGCTGCTGTCTCAGTTATCATATAGAGGGAGAGTTTTAGTTATTAATAACTTAATTGCCTCTATGATGTGGCATAGATTGATTGTTTTGAATCCGCCCCTCTACTTTTAGAAAATATTCAGAAAAAATTACTGTCATTTTTTTGGGATTCAAATCATTGGCTTAAGCAAAGTGTTTTGTTTTTACCAGTAAGTGAAGGTGGTCAGGCTTTAATGGATTTAAAAAGCAGAACAGCAGCTTATAGGCTTCGTTTTTTGCAGAGACTATTGTTTTATGATGGTTATGCCCCTTGGAGATACCTTGGTTTTACGCTGCTTCATAGAGTAGGTGGTTTGGGGTATGATCAGCAGTTGTTTCTAATAGATTTGGGTCAAATAGATGTAACCAATGCTACCCCTTTTTATGTCAGTGTTTTAAATGCTTGGAAATTTCTAAAACTTTTACGGAATGAGGAATCTTTAAGTTTTCCCTGGATTTTGGAGGAGCCTTTGTTTTATAATCCATCTTTAAACATTGAACATTTTAGTTCTAAGAGTTTGGTTTCCATTTTTGTAAAGGCTGGAGTTACTAAAGTTAAACAT
Source organism: Bombina bombina (assembly GCF_027579735.1). NCBI lineage: Eukaryota > Metazoa > Chordata > Amphibia > Anura > Bombinatoridae > Bombina > Bombina bombina. Next base: position 154,660,077 of record NC_069509.1, read on the forward strand.
TTAATAGACTTTACTGATTTTAAATGGGTTTCAGCTTCTGATTTGGCAAGAAAAGTACAAATTCAGTCAGTTAGGTTTGTTTCTCAGCTGGTGGAAATGGTAAAGTCAGTTCTTCCTAAAAGCACTTTATATGCATTAGAAAGGAGTTTTGTTGAAAATAGTTTGGCTGATGGTTTTTTTTCAATACCATCTTTACAAGTTACTTCTGCTGTTGATTATAATTTTGATTTTTCTGAAAAACTTCTTTGTTTTAAAACTTTGTATAATTTAAGTTTTAATAATATAAACAAGAAATTAATGTATATCATGTGCGTGAAGATCTGTCATTTTCACCAGCTTAAAACATTTCCTGATACAAAGTGGAGGGAGCACCTTGATGTTTTAACAAGTGTTAGACCTGCTTGGAGGACTTTATATAAACCCCCAATTCTAAAACATTCAGGCGATCTACAGTGGCGAATAATTCATGGTATAATAGCTACTAATTCTTTTTTAAGTCATATTAATCCTGAAAATACTGAATATTGCCCCTTTTGTACATCAGTGAGGGAAACTATTTATCATATGTTTCTTTTCTGTCCTAGGTTAGGTGGTCTTTTTAATTTGTTGAGTGATTTATTTTTAAAATTGCATTTTGACTTTTCAGGTACTACTTTTATCTTTGGAATTCAATACAATTTTGTTAAAAGGCATTATATTGTTTTAGCTAACTTTTTGTTAGGACAGGCAAAGTTGGCTATTCTTAAAAGTAGAAAATGTAAGTTAACTGGTGTTGGTATGACTAATGTATTACATCTGTTTAGTTTATTAGTAGCATCTAGAGTACAGATCGATTATCAATTCTATAAGATGATTCATGATTTAGAATCATTTAAATCAAAGTGGAGTATAGAAAATGTAATTTGTGATATTGAAAATGAAAATTTGATTATGCATTTGTAAAAAAAAAAAAAAAAAAGTTGTTTTATGTAAGATTGTAAAATAAATTATTTTAAAAGTCAAAAGTCATCTCTCATTCTCTTCTCTCTCCTCACTTTCTTCTCTCTCCTCTCTTTCTCTCTTATCTCCCCTCTCTCTTCTCTCTCTCCTCTCTTTCTCTCTTATCTCCCCTCTCTCTCTTCTCTCTCTCATATTTATCCTGTCTCATCTCTCATTCTCTCCTCATTTATCTCCCCTCTCTCTTCTCTCTCTCATATTTATCCTGTCTCATCTCTCATTCTCTTCTCTCTCTTCACTTTCTTCTCTCTCCTCTCTTTCTCTCGTTCTCTCTTATCTCCCCTCTCTCTTCTCTCTCTACTCTTTATCCTGTCTCATCTCTCATTCTCTTCTCTCTCCTCACTTTCTTCTCTCTCCTCTCTTTCTCTCTTATCTCCCCTCTCTTCTCTCTCTCCTCTCTTTCTCTCTTATCTCCCCTCTCTCTTCTCTCTCTCATCTTTATTCTGTCTAATCTCTTTCTCTTCTCTCTCCTCACCTTCTCTCTCCTCTCTTCTCTCTCTCCTCTTTATCCTGTCTCATCTCTCATTCTCTCCTCATTTATCTCCCCTCTCTCTTCTCTCTCTCATATTTATCCTGTCTCATCTCTCATTCTCTCCTCATTTATCTCCCCTCTCTCTTCTCTCTCTCATATTTATCCTGTCTCATCTCTCATTCTCTCCTCATTTATCTCCCCTCTCTTCTCTCTCTCATATTTATCCTGTCTCATCTCTCATTCTCTTCTCTCTCTTCACTTTCTTCTCTCTCCTCTCTTTCTCTCGTTCTCTCTTATCTCCCCTCTCTCTTCTCTCTCTCCTCTTTATCCTGTCTCATCTCTCATTCTCTTCTCTCTCCTCACTTTCTTCTCTCTCCTCTCTTTCTCTCTCTTTCTCTTTTATCTCCCCTCTCTCTTCTCTCTCTCCTCTTTATCCTGTCTCATCTCTCATTCTCTTCTCTCTCCTCACTTTCTTCTCTCTCCTCTCTTTCTCTTTTATCTCCCCTCTCTCTTCTCTCTCTCATCTCTATTCTGTCTCATCTCTCATTCTCTTCTCTCTCCTCTCTTTCTTCTCTCTCCTCTCTTTCTCTCTTATCTCCCCTCTCTCTTCTCTCTCTCATCTTTATTCTGTCTCATCTCTCATTCTCTTCTCTCTCCTCTCTTTCTCTCTTATCTCCCCTCTCTCTTCTCTCTCTCATCTTTATTCTGTCTCATCTCTCATTCTCTTCTCTTTCCTCACTTTCTTCTCTCTCTACTCTTCTCGCTTATTTATGTCTCTTCTCTCTCCTCTCTTCTATTTCTGTCTCCCTTCCCTTTTCTGTTTTATACAGTACATGCCTATCTCCATCCCCTCTACTCTTTCTGTCCCCTCATTTTCTTTTATGGTTCAAACAGAGCATACGGTTAAAAAATACAAAACCTTCCAAATTACTTTATTATCAAATGTATGTTTTTCTCATGGTATCTTTTTGTTGAAGAGAATACCTAGATACATAGTGTGCACATGGTGTCAGTTTTGCAAGAATGCTTTGGAACGCTTGACAGCAACTGTGTTTCCACAATGTATAACATTGTTAAAATCATTCTTGTAAAAACTACCTGCTTTTCAACATAGGATACCATGATACTTAAAGGGATATTCTAGACAAAACTGAGATCTACACATTTCAGTTTTGAGCATAAGCATTTTTGTAATATACATGTATTAGCAAAAATACTTCTAATAAAAGCTATAGCTGTTTTAATAGTTTATTTAAAGGGACATTCCAGTCGAAATTCAAATGCACATAGATGAATTACATCTATGAATTGAAACATATTTGCAATATACATGTACTGACAAAAATGCTTCTAGTAAAACTTATTACTGTTTTAGTGTTAACATGATTCTCTGCACGTGCATGTGAAGCATAGCTAGATATTTTCAGGGCACCAGCATTTTAAATACTGCAGTTGTTCAGAGATCCAGTGGGGCTTGTATCATGTCAGTAATTAACAAATTGAGACATTGGGGCCTATTTAACTACCTTCGCTGAATGCGGAGAGCAATACGCACTCCATATTCAGCATTGCGCCAGCAGCTCTTGTGAGCTGCTGGTGCAACGCCACCCCCACAGATTTGCGGCCAATAAGCCACCAGCAGGGGGGTGTCAATCAACCCGATCATACTCGATCTGGTTGAATTGCGGCAATGTCTGTCCGCCTGCTCAGAGCAGGCGGACAGGTTATGGAGCAGCGGTCTTTAGAAACACCAGAAACACGGGGCTTCAAGCGCCGTACGGAGCTTGATAGATATACCCCATTAACTGATGATGCAGACTCAGTGATCTGTTTTAATTAAAATGCTGGTGCACAGTGCATACTTAAATACACTTTTAAAACAGCTATAGCTTTTATTAGAAGCATTTTTGATAATAAATGTATATTACAAAAATGCTTCTATTTAAAACTAAAATGCACCCATGTGAATTACAATTTTGACTGGAATGTCCCTTTAAGTATGCACTGTGCACCATCATTTTAAACACATCACTTGCTCAAAGATATTGTAAACTAAACAATCTACACAACAAAAGGGTGAGCGCTAATAAATAGCTAGTAATAACCTCAATGATATATGAGCATGTAAATACAATTAGAATTGCCAGCAATTTGGCATATTAAAGGAAAGTTCAATTTCAGATTAAAAAGTGTATCTTTCTTCCCAACGATGGCAGCCTCTACCTTTTCCTTAGGATGCAATATCCAAAGGTGGCAGAATTCTGTGTGTTAGGTTCCACTCCAAGCAGGTGCAGGCAGGTAAAATCACTCACAAGAGTATTTTTACAAATTAAAAAATACTATTTATTAAAAACAAATTAAAATACATGTACAAAGGAGTGAACTTTGTGAGTGATTTTACCTGCCTGCACCTGCTTGGAGTGGAACCTAACACACAGAAGTCTGCCACTTTTGGATATTGCATCCTAAGGAAAAGTCCCTTGGTGGTGAGCTGACACACCTTACCATAATATGCCAGCTTGCTCCTACTAGCACATAAGTGTGCTCATCTAACAATTAATGACTGATATCCTCTGTGGGTGAGCTGTCACACCTGATAAAATCTGCAGCCTGTCCCTACAAGCACATAGGTTTGCTCCAGAGCCTTGTGAGTACCCATTTGGCTTTTTTTCTGTGGCTTTGTGCTTATTTGATGATACTACACATGAGGCGCCCCTTTGTTTTGTCTTTTATATAGTAACACTTGCTCAAAGAGCATAATGTGCTTGTACCATCTGGTAATTATTTAATTTGTTTTTGCTGACATGATATAAGTCCCACTGGTACTCTGGGCAGCTACAGTATTTAAAATGCTGGTGCACTGAGAATATCTAGCTATGCTTCACATGCACGTGCAGAGATAAATACTAAAACAGTGATAATTTTTACTAGAAGCATTTTTGCCAATACATGTATAATGCAAATATAGTTCTATTCAAAAAATGTAAATTATCTAGGTGCATTTAACATGCATTTACAATGGATAGTTATTTAAACTGAATGCAATATCCAGATCATGAAAGTTTAATTTTGACTTTACTGTACTTTTAATCTTCCTTCATTTGTGGTAGCTTCCACATGCGCAGAAAAATATTCCAGACAAGCCCCCCATTACCAGGACAATTTGGGGATTTCATGTCCCTTTAAGTTTATCTCATCCCATATCTGTATCTAATAGGGCTCAGCCTAGAAACGGGCAGTGATATTGTTTTATGCAAAACATGTTCTTGTTGATGAAAACATTAAAATAATATGCTTTCACTGGGTTAGAAAATACAAAAGCAGTATAAGAACATAGACACAGACACACATTCATAAATACAAACACAAACATGCATGCACACACAAATATACATACGCACACTATAAATACACACACACTGTACACACACTGACACATATATTCATAAATAGAAACACAGACATGCATGCACACACAAATATACATACACACACTATAAATACACACACACTGTACACACACTGACACATATATTCATAAATAGAAACACAGACATGCATGCACACACAAATATACATACAAACACTATAAATACACATAAACTGTACACACACTGACACATATATTCATAAATAGAAACACAGACATGCATGCACACACAAACATACACACACACTGTACACACACAGGCACACATATTCATAAATACAAACACAGACATGCATGCACACACAAACATACATACACACACTAACTACACACACACTGTACACACACAGACACATATATTCATAAATAGAAACACAGACATGCATGCACACACAAACATACACACACACTGTACACACACAGGCACACATATTCATAAATATAAAAAAGCGAGACATGCATGCACACACAAACATACATACACACACTAACTACACACACACTGTACACACACAGACACATATATTACACATATATTAATAAATACAAACACAGATATGCATGCACACACAAACATACATACACACACTAACTACACACACACCGACACATATATTCATAAATACAAACAGACATGCATGCACACACAAACATACATACACACACTAACTACACACACACTGTACACACACAGACACATATATTCATAAATACAAACACAGACATGCATGCACACACAAACATACACACTAAATACACACACACTGTACACACACTGACACATATATTCATAAATACAAACAGACATGCATGCACATATACCCTGCCCAGAATGTATATAATAGTTCATCTATAATAATTAGACATTATGTGATGTACTCTTGAATTGTATGCCTTTATTATCAAACACAAGCATATATGTTTCCATGTATACCTCTCTCTCTTTAATATATGTAATCTTAGGGTTAACTTTTGGGCTATTATGCTTTTAGCCAATCAGATAGTTTTTAAGTCTTTAAATTCCACCTACAGATGTAATTAATCATGTCTATGATTACGGTCCTTGTGACCGAAACCGGTCAGACGTTCAGTATGGCCCAGGATATTATCTGTTTCCTGTTGCTTTTAATCTAACCTAATAAAGTGTGATTTTTACTTTGTTCATCGTTGGAGGCTCTCCTGGATTCTTTTTTGCCATTTTTAAAATGTAGTTCAGAGTTTTGTTTTTTGGAAACGTCATGTTCCTGTCCAGAATAAACCAATGTTTTCTTGTATGACCCCATCCATAACAGACAGTCCCGTATGTCTAGGATGGCTATTGGCTAAGAGGTGGAAATGTCACCCCTTTTAAAAAAAGGGAGCTTTGCTGTGGGCGACTGGAGAAGCTTAGTTTAGCCAGGAGGCCGCAACAAAAAAAGGTAAATTTAACATCACTGAAGGTCCCATTAATTTTTAGTGCTGGCAAATCCTAGCACTTTTGACTTTTTTAATTGGATTTACCATCACTTTATTAGATATCGAAAAACAAATCACATTCAAAATCAAAAAAATATTCTATTCAAATTAATTTAAAAAATATTATGATACAATCTTTAGAACATAATCTGCACATAATCCCAATATCAATTTTCCTTTCATTTACTACTGCGCATGCGCTGCATTGCCATTAATCATTATCTTCTCTGTGCATGGAACGACTTCCACTGTCAGTGATACTAGCATCTCAAAAATATTTTAAAAGCATTACTAAACAAATACATTAAAAAAGGTTATAAAACACACATGTGCACAAGAGAAAAAGTTAAAGAAAATAAGAGACAACTTCAGCTTTTATATATCAAGACATGACAATGAGACACATTAGTTTACATGGAGCAATTGCGTCTTAAAGGGATAGTCAAGTCAAAATTAAACTTTCATGATTCAGATAGAGCATGCAATTTTAAGCAACTTTCTAATTTACTCCTATTATCATTTTTTCTTCATTCTCTTGGTATCTTTATTTTAATGTAAGCTCAGAAGCCAGCCCATTTTTGGTTCAGCACCTGGGTAAAGCTTGCTGACACCAATCAGAAAGTGTTACCTAGGTGCTGAACCAAAAATAGGCCAGCTCCTATGCTTACATTCTTGCTTTTTCAAATAAAGACACCAAGAGAACGAAGAAAATTGATAATAGGGGGTAGATTTAACAACTGTCGGACGGACATAATCCGCTGTAGCTGATCATGTCCGCCCGACATCGCTAAATGCCGACAGCATATGCTGTCGGCATTTAACATTGCACAAGCATTTCTAGTGAAATCGGCCAATCGGCCGCTAGCAGGAGGTGTCAATCATCCCAATCGTATCCGATCGGGCTGATTGCTGTCCACCGTCTCACAGGGGGCGGATATGTTAAGGAGCAGCAGTCTTATGACCGCTGCTTCTTAATTTAAGTTTCAGGTGGACCTAAAACTTTGAGGGTAGATTGCAGCATCCACTGCTTGAAAAATCTACCCCTAGGAGTAAATTATAAAGGTGCTTAAAATTGCCTGCTCTATCTGAATTATGAAAGTTTAATTATAACTAGACTATTCCTTTAAATCCTGCATGAGTCACACTTTAGGTCAAAAATCCTAATCATGCTTGAACTACACCCTGGAATGCCTGCTGCAAACTTTATTTGTATCAAGACTACTTTAACAAAACTTAAAGGGCCACTGTAAGTAAATATTTTCTATGCCTGTTACTAACAAACTACCCCAAATACGCTTTTTATCAATAGCATTTCATTAACATATCTCTACCGTATATCAGAAATCTTGTCTGCAAATTTAATTGTTTTCCAAACCCACTCCGTGGGTATCCTTTGCTCTGTACCAATCCGTTTACAATACCTAGGTTTCAAAATGGCGCTTTAAACACAAAGTTATTGGTTTAAGTATTTTGAACATGCAGTGCTGAAAATAGTGGGCAGGATAACGTGACATCATCGGCGAATAAAAGATATAACTTTTAGAACGTTATGAAACTTCGTTTTGGAGAAAATATAGGTCAGTAGGTTTTAATTAATGTTTATTAACTTTAATATGTTAGTTGTTTAGCTTAAAAATTATAACAGAATGTAATCCTTTAACTACCAAAACATAACAAAACAATATTAAACATTTCCACGTCTTTACAAATCCCTTTATGCAGAAGTAATAATAAATACAAAAATCACAATAATGTGGTTTACACTGAAAATAATATAAAGTAAAAATATAATAAATGTGCAACAAAAACATTTTATGTGTGGTTTTTGTTGCGCAATTTTATTTTAAGTTTACATTTTGCAGAAGTGTTTCTAAAGGGTTGCAGCTGTACTTTATTGCTTATCTGTATTTCTAGCAGTTCATGTCTAATTTGGATGCTATTGTGTATTGGGCCATTAAAGGAATATGAAACCCAAACATTTTATTGTGTAAATCAGACAAAACATACAATTTTAAAAGGTTTCCAATTTACTTCTATTATCAAATTTGCTTTGTTGAAGAGGTTCCTGGGTAGGCATCTGGCGCACTGTATGGCAGGAAATAGTGCTGCCATTTTGTGCTTTTACAAATGGATAACATTCTTGCAAAACTGCTGCCATAAAGTGCTCCAGAAATGGGGCGGCTCCTAAGCTTTCATCCATGCTTTTCAACCAAGGATACTAAGAGAATGAAGAAAAAATGATAATAAAAGTAAATTAGAAAGTTGTTTAAAATTGCATGCTGTATCTGAATCATGAAGTAAAAATGTTGGGTTTCATATTCCATTAATACAACTAGATGTTAATGGTTGGACTGCCCTCTTGCAATAGGTTAGAAAAGAGATGACATTAGAGTCAGTGAATTTCATACATAGGGCCCCATGTACTAAAAGGCGTGAAGACAGTTTCTCAACTTGCTGCATAGGGCAGCGGATCTGTTCGTCCACTGGCCCTTATGCAGCGTTACACACTCCGCTGATTGTGTAATGCCTGCCCCTTCTCTCGTGGGACCAATTGAGTGAGAGAAGGGACTGTCAATCACAGAGAACGAGCGAGCTCTCTGTGATTTCTCTTCAATACCTCAGAGGTGGCGAAGAGTGTAAGAAGCAGCTGTCTAATGCCCATAGCTTCTTACATTGCGGGAAGCAGGCTCGCATATATGAACCGGCCCTGCAAGGGCTCCAGGGCAGCTTACACAGCTTCGTACATGGAGCCCATAATCTCAACTGAACAACAAGAACCCTCTGCAGCAAAATGAGCATCTATAAATCTAGACCACTGTCTAAAACTCCTCTTAAGATAGGGTGGCCAGACATTATTATTATCGGTTATTTGTAGAGCGCCAACAGATTCCGCTGCGCTGACATCTAGTTTTTAACACTATGGGGCCTATCTATCAAGCTCCGAATGGAGCTTGATGCCCCGTGTTTCTGGCGAGCCTGCAGGCTTGCCAGAAACAGCAGTTATGAAGCAGCGGTCACAACGACCGCTGCTCCATAACCTGTCCGCCTGCTCTGAGCAGGCGGACAGACATCGCCGGAAATCAACCCGATCAAGTACGATCGGGTTGATTGACACCTCCCTGCTGGCGGCCCATTGGCCGCGAGTCTGCAGGGGGTGGCGTTGCACCAGTAGCTCTTGTGAGCTGCTGGTGCAATGCTGAATACGGAGAGCGTATTGCTCGCCGTATTCAGCGAGCTCTGGCGGACCTGATCCGCACTGTCGGATCAGGTCCGCCAGAACTTGATAAATAGAGGCCATTGTCCCAAGTTTTTGAAGGGATTCCTGTTTTTTTTTTATCATAGCTGTTTACTTATTAGGGGCTAGATTACAAATGCTATAGCGAAAACTCTGCTGGGATTTTCATTTTTGCGCTAGTCGGGTTACACTGGTATTACTTTTTTTAAAAAAAAACATTTTTCGCTAGCGGTAACCTGTTTAGAGCAAAAATTGGAACTTTGCGTGCGCGTTCACATATTCCCCCATAGAAGTCAATTGAGAAGAAAAAGTTGAATAAACACCCCACTTTCGCACAAACACCATCACATATTGTCATTCGTGCTAACCCAACATGAAAATATGAATATATCACAATCCAATGTTCTGCACATAGAAGAATATGTTCTTTTTGTTTATAAATACATGTTTCTACATATATCTGATGGTATTTTTGTACAATATATATCTATACTTTTATATATACAGTATATATATATATATATATATATATATATATATATATATATATATATATATATATATATATATATATATGTGTGTGTAATTATATATAGGTATAGATATATACAGATATATATAGAAATATCTATTTATAAATACATAGAACATATTCTGCTATGTGCAGAACATTGGAATGTAAAATATTTACAGTAAAAACACACTGTAACACTTTATTAAATATGAATATTGCATACATATGCCTTAACATGTTTTCATTTATTTGACTGCTCCAATGCACTTTTATATATGTAAATACTTATATACACATACATATACATCTTTAGACGTATCTGTATGTATCTCAATGTTAAAGCCCTTTGCCTGCCTTTTTTTTTTTTCTAACACCCGAGATTTCATATCTTTGAGCCCTTGTTATTTTTTTGTGCAATATTTCTTTTAAACTATTTTTATTAAATGGTGTTATTATGATTGTATCTGTACTTTGTAATGTATTTTAGAAGTGTTTTATGCAACTTTTTAGTTTTGCAAAACAGTTGACTGCAGCTCTGATATTGGGGTAAGAATTCCAGCGTAAAGCGCAAATGCGATTTCGCTCAACTTGTAATATCAGCACAGATAAAAAGGAGCGCTAATGAGCGTGAAAACCCTTGCAAAATCGTTTGCGCTCCACTTGTAATCTAGCCCTTATTTTTTTTCTTATACATACACAACATTTGTGCTTGTATTATTTTTGTGCCCATCGCATCACTATAGCCTGCAATATCTGCAGCTGCAAGCAGCTCGGCAGCCAGGGAACTAGAGTTCGCTGCATGTTGCGGTAGTGGACACGTGTCAAAGAAGGGAGGAGAAGTCTGCGCTCCTTTTTGGTCATATCTGATTGGTTGTGGCGTCAAGATGTTTGTGAACAAAGAGAGAGTTGATCTGCAGAGAGGGAGCAATTAAACATCAGAGAGCAGTTGATCCTTAGGGGTCAATTTATCAAGCTCTGTACGGCTCAAGCTCCTTCAGGCTCGCTCCATAACCTGTCCACCTGCTCTGAGGCGGCGGACAGACATCGCCAGAAATCAACCCGATTGAATACGATCGGGTTGATTGACACCCCCTGCTAGCTGCCGATTGGCAGCGAATCTGCAGGGGGCGGCATTGCACCAGCAGTTCACAAGAACTGCTGGTGCAATGATAAATGCTGAGAGCGTATGCTGTCGGCATTTATCGATGTGCAGCGGACATGATCCGCAATATCGGATCATGTCCGTTCGCACATTAATAAATAGGCCCCTTAGAGAGAGAGTTGAAAAGCAGAGAGAGTTGAGTCAATGGTTAAAAACTACTAGAAAAATACCTTTAGAAATATAAAATAAAGAGGACCGTAAATAGATGGAGTCTTCTGCGCAACCAACTTAAAGGAACAGTAAATACAGTAGATTTGCATAAACAACAAATGCATGATAAAAAGACAATGCAATAGCAGTTAGTATGAACTTCAAATGAATAGTAGATTTTTTTTCTGGCAAATTTCAAAATTATGTCTATTTCCACTCCTCCTGTATCATGTGACAGCCATCAGCCAATCACAAACGCATATTTGTATATTCTGTGAATTCTTGCACATGCTCAGTAGGAGCTGGTGATTTGAAAAGTGTAAATATAAAAAGACTGCATATTTTGTTAATTGGAGTAAATTGTAAATGTTGTTCAAATTTGCATTATCTATCTGAATCATGAAAGTTTCATTTTGACTTAAGTGTCTGTTTAAAAAAGTACTAGTTAAAGGGACCTGAAACCCCAAAAAAATTCTGTCTTGATTCAGATAGAGAATACACTTTTAAACAACTTTCCAATTTACTTCTATTATTTATTTTGCTTCCTTCTTTTGCTATCCTTTTGCTGAAAGGTTTATCTAAGCAAGCTCTGGACAGCAGAGAACCTAGGATCTAGCTGTTGATTGGTGGCTGCATAAATATATTGATTGTGATTGGCTCACTCATGTGTACAGTTAGAAACCATTAGTGCATTGCTACTCCTTCAACACATGATACACAGAGAATGAAACAGATTAAATAATAGAAGTAAATTATAAAGTTGTTTAAAATTGTATTCTCTATCTGAATCATGAAAGAAAAGTTTTGAGTTTCATGTCCCTTTAAGACTGGTAGGAATTACAATTGATTATATATTTTATGAACATTCCACAAAGAAAATAAACTTGGGCAGAAAAAAGTGGTGATAGAATTATAGGTAGAAACTATTGAGTATTCCTGTTACATTGTACAAAACTGTATTTTCAAGTACTAACATAATGAATGTAACTCTTTTACTTAATAGCTGTTTTACTGCATCTTTATCTTGAATAGTGCAATAACATAAATAACAATTTACATATCATTTTTACAGTAGTGTATTTAGTTTTTGTGCTGCTCTAGGTGCTGGAAAATCTGCTGTCCCTGAACTCTACTATCCACAACAAATTCAGTTACTATTTGCTTTAGATATGTTTCCAACAAGAAGTTAAAGTCACGTGCAGAGGCCGTGCACCTTCAAAAGACAGCCAGGGATCACTGACTTGTAATACAATCAATAAATAAAATATTTAGAGACCGATGATAAGAGTGGGAAGATACTAAACTATCCCCTCTATGGGCTAAATTACAAGTGGAGTGCAATATTTACCCTCCACTTAGTAATACCAGCGCACACAAATGTTACAAGTAGATATGTGCACTTTTCAGTGTCAGTTTTTTTCATACATCCCACACCTGACACTTGTAACCCCTAAAAACTGCTTTGTGCAGTTTCTTTTTATTTTAAAAAAAAAAAAATGCTACTTTTTTTTTATATATATATAAAAACTTAAACTGCACTTTATTTGGGGGGTCAATAGGGAGATATTTTGAAAATTAACTAGAGGTCTTCGGAGCACTAATTGCTACCATGAACTCATGGTAGCAATAACCAGCCACTTGTTATGGCTGGTTATTTAACGTGTGCCCGTAAACAGGCGAATTTAAATTAGTGCTCCACTTGAAATCTAGCCCAAAATGTGCTGTCCCTTGCTTAAATCATGCTTTCTACTAAGTGCGATCTATAGATTGCCTACATAATAATTCATTTAATTTAAAAAAATAATCTCAAAATAAAACAAGTGAAAGAACTTAATCAGAATAAAACTACTTTTAAAAAGAAGTAGGACAAAGAAAAGAGAAAATAGGAACTAGGATGAACTTTATAGGGCCATTTATCAAGTGTCAGGCGGACATGATCTGCTGTAGCGAATCATGTCCGCCCGACATCGATAACTGCTGATGGTCCATTTTTGGTTCATCACCTGGGTACCGCTTGCTGATTGGTGGCTAAATGTAAGATCAAATTTAGATTAGATTAGATTGTACATCTAGATATATCATATACTAAGTTACATGTTCAGCATGTGGAAAACTACAGTATATAGCAGTAGAAACGCTAGTATTTGAAACACTAGCATTTACCAGTGCTATAAATAAAGTGGAATTTCAGCCATGAAGTATAAAAAACTTTATGCTGAAAGTTCCTTTCTTTGCCTGCAGTGTATGACGTGCTGAGGGACTCAGGCCGCCTGCAGCTGAACACTATTTTATCGATGAGGTGATGTGTCCACCTTTTAGCCAATAGTGTGCTAGCCATACAGCATAATGCTGATCAGCAAGCATGGCTATTGGCTAAGAGGTGGAAATGTCACCTCATTAAAAAATAGCGTTTTGCAATAGACGACTGGAGGCACTCAGCTCGGCATAAACTGCAGGCACATAAAGGAACTTTCAGCCTAAAGTTTTTTATATTTCATGACTGAAAGTCTGCTTTATTTATAGCACTGATAAAGCCATGTGTTTCAAAAAATGCTGGAATTTACCATCACTTTAAAAAAACATCTAAATGATATTGAAAGTAAAACTGTTCCCCACCGAACAACAATAGCTAACCATTTTCTGACTCATGAACAATGAATAAGAGCATTTAAATGTCAGTCTATAGATTAGGCACTTTCAAGAAATTAGAGAATTTAAATGTCAGGCTATAGATTACTAACTTCAAACAGAAGAGGAGGGGATCGTTTCAGCAAACCAATATAGAGAGGCATAAATGTGAAGTGGGATTTGGATTTATATTTAGCAGACTAGACATATTTATTATGAACATTATGATTACAATTATGGATTGAGCATTTTACAAACTAAAAGTGTTATCTTTAGAAACATCGTTCACTATTGATTTATGTATCACACTAGTTTAAGATCATTTCAATATATTGTATTGTGAATATTCTAAAAAGTAACACCTTAGCAATGCAGAATGGAGATATGAGAGTGTGCTTCTCTCTGTGTGTATTATATCTCAATTAGGGACAACCAGACGTGGACTCCTTACTCAGTGTGCTTAGAGGAATATGGCTACACCTCATCAGCGAGACCCAATAAAGGCTGAAATGATCGTCTGGGGTTGCTGTGTTTCTTGTGCAGAAAGGAATTGCCTTTTATTTCAGTGCTGGACTGACCGTAATAGGCGGAATTAGACTAATATACTACAGGAAAGTTCTACTCTGTAAAAAGCATTACTGGGCTAAAAAGAAGCGGCACCCAGGTGGTAAATCTCTAACAGACTAATAATGGTATTGAGCTAGTTGTTTATTCCTGAGAGTGCGCTTCTCTCTGTGCATATTTATATATATATATATATATATATTCACTTGTTTTTATAGTAATTTGTTTAAAAAATGTTTTGGAGAACTGTTGATAAATTTGACATCTGTGCAGTGCATTGTATGAGCTTTTTACTGTACCTGGAACCTCATGAAGATTTTACTAATATATGCCCAAGACATTTTACCCCTTTTGTAAATTGGCATCTTACAAGGGACAGAGCTTGTTTTAGTAGGGGCCTTGCTGTCTTGAATGGGCTTGAGACCTATGATTATTTATATATATAGTTTCCAACATCATTTTTCCCATAAGTTTTTCATGTCTGACTCTTAAAACATATCTTAATTAATTAATTAATTAATTAATTACTTAAAGAGACATGAAACACAACTTGTTTAATGTTTTAGATAGAGCATATGAATTTAAACAACTTTTCAATTAACTTCTATTATTAAATTGAATTATCTTGATGTCCTCTATTGATGGGGCAGCAATATACTACTGGGAACCAATGACAACAGGCATATATGTGTAGTCACCAATAAGCAGCTAGCTTTCAGTAGTGCTTCGCTGCATATGAGCCTACCTAGGTATGCATTTCAACAAAGGCTACCAAGTTCTATATCCCTTTAATAACAATGTGCACTCTACCAGTGATTATTCACCTAGTGATATATGATGAAATACATCTTTCATTTTTTGATTGGTGGAGAACTCCAGGTAGTAAGAGATGGCGTCACTGAAGTGTATGTTTTCTATTGATGAATAATCCCGTTACTTCACTTGTGGTGGAGGGCGCACTGCATAGAGGTTAAATGCTTTGTTAGTAAGAAGTCATCTTTGAAAAAGCGCTGATATACTGTACTGGCTCTATGAGTTGTTTTGTTATTGCTCAAATATTTTAATGGACTTTAATAAATAGTAAGTTTTACAGAGTTATTTTATTCACTACTTTACTTTCACATCACTGCCATTATCTTAATTTCCCCATCAATCAGTTAAAGGGACACTCAACCCAAATTTTTTCCCATGATATTCTTTGTTGAAGAGATACCTAGGTAGGCATCTGGCGCACTACATGGTAGGAAACAGTGTTGCCATCTAGTGCTCTTGCAAATGGATAATATTCTTGCAAAACTGCTGCCATATAGTACTCCAAAAATAGGCTGGTTCCTAAGCTTACGTCTCTGATTTTCAACAAAAGATAACAAGAGAACAAAGAAAACTTGAAATAAATTAGAAAGCTGTTTTAAATCGCATCCTCTATCTGAACCATGAAAGAAAAATGTTGGGTTTGATATCCCTTTAAGATTTATTCTATTTTAGTTTCTTTCACATAATTTATTTTACCAAAATGAAGCTTTATTACAGGAACTAACACAATTTTCCTAAACTTTAAAGGGACAGTCTAGGCCAAAATAAATATTCAGATAGGGCATGTAATTTTAAACAATTTTCCAATTTACTTTTATCACCAATTTTGCTTTGTTCTCTTGGTATTCTTAGTTGAAAGCTTAACCTAGGAGGTTCATATGCTAATTTCTTAGACCTTGAAGCCCACCTCTTTCAGATTGCATTTTAACAGTTTTTCACCACTAGAGGGTGTTAGTTCACGTATTTCATATAGATAACACTGTGCTCGTGCACAAGAAGTTATCTGGGAGCAGGCACTGATTGGTTAGACTGCAAGTCTGTCAAAAGAACTGAAAAAAGGGGCAGTTTGCAGAGGCTTAGATACAAGATAATCACAGAGGTTAAAAGTATATTATTATAACTGTGTTGGTTATGCAAAACTGGGATATTGGTAATAATGGGATTATCTATCTTTTAAAACAATAAAAATTCTGGTGTAGACTGTCCCTTTAATCCTTACTTATGGCATTTCTACCAGCTGGTAACTGCATCTGAAGTGTATTATAGACCTGTTTGTGCCATCACTGACTAATACTTACAAACTCACAAAAAACAGAATCATTTCCACTCAGAAATTGAGAAATCACATCAAAGTTTCACAACTGGTGATAGGAAATTCTAAGAAAGGCGGTTTTAGAAAATCAGTGATGCAATTCAGTTACTTTGTTGTAGTGAGTAGAATTCTAATCATATATAGAGAAGAGACTGTTAAAACATAAACATAGGATATTGTTTTATTTTTATGTGACTATAAAGCCATGGAGATTGGAGAATTGTAACATTTATATATTTTATTGATGAGTTGGGATTCAGAATAAGAATGATAAACAAATGTTGGTCTGTGCCAAGATCAAAATGCATTTGTTTTGTAAAAGGATAATTCGATCAAAACACTCATAAAAGGGACGTAAAGGAACAAAAAATAAAATGCTTTCATATGTTAGAGCATTTTATTATTGCATCATTGCCTGCATATAACTACGTGTTTAACCACTTTTTGAATGGATTGAACACATAGTTAAAGTAACCTCCAAAACTGCAATGCACTACTGGGAGCTAGCTGAACATATCTGGTGAGCCAATAACAAAAGACAGATGTGTGTAATCACCAATCACTTGCTAGCTTCCAGTAGTACATTGTTGCTTCTAAGAATATGTTCATATTCTTTTCAACAAAGGATAGTAATAGAACAAAGTCAATTTGATAATAGAAGTCAATTTTAAAGTGTCTAAAAATTACATGATCTGTCTGAATCATGAAATTAAAATGTTCGCTCTCCTATTCCTTTAAATAATAAAGATCTATATCATTATTTTAAGGCTGAAATGGACACTATACTTATTTTTATATCATTCAAATGAAATAGTAACCTTTAAAGGAACACTAAACTCAAAATTAAACTTTTAGGATTCAGATTGAGCATGCCTTAAAACAACACAATTTTATTTTACACCCATTATCAAGATGTGCACACTTTCTGAGGCATCATCTTCTACTGAGCATGTGCAAGAATTTACAGTATTCAAAAAGAAAAGTTATATCTCTAAACACTCAAAAATTTGGTATTTGCAATTTAAAGGAACAGTATACTGTAAAATTATTTGTCCTTAATGTGTTGCCAATTAGGTTTTTTTTACCAACTGCAGAGTATAAAATGTATGATAATTTGCTTTTTATTTGTGTATATTAAATAGCTAATTTTGTGTTTTGAATCGACAACTTAATAAAATGGGTTGAGCTTGTAGGCATAATCAGATCTCATTACTTTATCTCACATTGTGTACATATAAATTCTTCTTTATCTTATATATCTCCATAAACCAAAGACCAATACTTGCAGAAAACAATGGAAATTTAACATTCTCTTCTATACCCCACTGGGAGTGTAATTTCTTCTGCTGGCATTGTTTACACAGCTTATCTATAGCTTGGACCTAATGCCAGAAACTTTCAGAATAGGTAGGAATACCACAGGCTAAGGCCTCTATTTATGAAAGGTCTTGCGGACCTGATCGGACAGTGCAGATCAGGTCCGCAAGACCTCGCTGAATGCGGAGAGCAATACGCTCTCCGTATTCGGCATTACAAGAGCTGCTGGTGCAACGCCGCCCCCTGCTGACTCGCGGCCAATCAGCCGCCAGCAGGGAGGTGTCAATTAACCCGATCGTATTCGATCAGGTTGAATTGCGGCGATCTCTGTCGACAGGGTTATGGAGCAGCGGTCTTTAGACCGCTGCTTCATAACTGCTGTTTCTGGCGAGTCTTCAGACTCGCCAGAAACACGGGCCATCAAGCTCCATTCAGAGCTTGATAGATAAGCCCCAAAATCAACTAGTTAAATGACAATATAAGGGTAAAGAAAATACATGTAAACAATTTAATAAACTTCAGCAGGTAAAGTGAATAATTGGGAACAAATTAAAGGGGAGAACATTTTTGAGTAAACTGTCCCTTTAACATAAGAATTGTCCACTGCAGCCAATCCTAAATAAGTACAGGCCAGGAAACAAAAGTGTGCTATACAGCTACAGCACATCAACAGTAGAACATAGGTAAATTCAATATCCTTTACTCAAAACCATTGGTCACAAGAATTTCCAGTAAATACATAAACAACTTTGTGATTCACCAATGACTGCCACGTGAACCTGGAGACAGGAAAATGGACGACATTTTTAAATTTGTTAGAAAAAAAATGTACTGCTCATGAGTAAGTGCCGTTGTCTTTATGTTATCCATTTGTAGATTATGCTATTTTACTGTATTTAATAGGTCCTTTAAATATGCAGATTTGTTTTTGTCTTTTTATTTGAACAAATGTGAGAAAAGCTGTTTATATTTCAAATGAAATTAATACAATGACAACCACTTCCTACTAATATAGGCTGAGAGGCGCTAAAAGACGCAGCTGTATTGATAGACAAGAGCATAACTTTACAGAAACAGTTTATTCAGATGGGGAACATCCATTTTTTTTTTTTAAATAATAAACTATTAAATAGTTTGACTCTAACTATGCCCCAGCCTGACTGTGTCCTGAGCTTTTGAGATTCTAACCCTAGCCACCCTAACTCAAACCTCATCCTCCCAGTCCTGCCATACCAGCATTGAAATGTTGACCATAAGTGATTCCAAATACATAAATAGAATACAGACTAATGCAGACATATTTTATTTTATAAACAGGTGATGCTAAAATGATATTTGTGTTTGAAATGAAAAGTCTGGAAACATTTCTAGTAGCTTTAAATCATGAAGCAGGGAACAGCCTCCTCTGGTGTATTTTACTGTTCAATATACTTACTGCAGGTAAGTGTCACATTTTAGTGCAGTGATGAAGTGATATTTCTATAAAATAATCATGTCTTTAGTAGGGATCTAATTTTTCAAATATTTATTATCTCTGACTGCAGCTTCCAAGATGAATATGACATAGAATGTGAAGTAAATATGTTCAACAAATATTGAATTCTATGAAATCTACACTTCATATGAGCAAAAATCTAAAAGCAAAGTTCCAGAAACCTTTATATACTCATAGCTCATAATTATGGAGATTCATTGGTGCCAAATGGCCCCTGATGCTAGTGTTCCGGAATCAGCAATTATGAAGTAGCGGTCGTAAGACCGCTGCTCCTTAACTGGTCTGCTGCCTCTGAGGCTGCGGACATCAATCCAACCGATCCTATACGATCGGGTTGATTGACACCACCTGCAAGTGGCCGCGAATCTGCAGGGTGCCGCATTGCTAAAGCAGTTCGCTAGAACTGCTTGTGCAATGTTTAATGCCGACAGCATATGCTGTCAGCATTCAGCGATGTCTGGCGGACATAATACGCTACAGCGTATCATGTCCTCCAGACTTTGATAAATCGGTCCCTAATTGTCCTTCATAGTAGGATATTGTCATTTTCCCTTCAGCTATACTCTCTTCCCTGCGCTAGTTTCACAAAGTAAAATGGCCGCACCGCTGTCCAACCTTAACCTGCTACTTAAAGGGACATGAAACCCGAAATTTCATTATTCAGATAGAGAATACAATTTAAAAAAAGTTTCTAATTTACTTCTATTATCAAACGTGCTTCATTCTCATGTTATTCTTTGTTGAAGAGATACCTAGGTAGGTAGCGTGCACATGCCTGAGGCACTACATGACAGGAAATAGTGCTGCCATCTAGTGCTCCTGCTAATGTATAACATTGTTGCAAAACTGCAGCCATAGTAGTGTTGCAGACAAGTGCACACTCATGAGCCTACCTACCTGCTTTTTAATAAATAATAACAAGAAAATCTGATAATAGAAGTAAATTGGAAAGTTGTTTATAATGGTATGTTCTATCTGAATCATGACAGAACATTTTTGAGTTTTATGTCCCTTTAAGACTCTACCCATGAGTTCCGCTGACTCCTACCTCACTATTATGAAATTCTGCAGCTCTTTACAAATAATCATAATAGATTAACAGCGTATGAGCAACAGGAATTAACACGTTTTGAGAAGTAGAATATGTGTGGGCAAACAAGTGGTGGAGCCAGAAGCAGATAAAGGACATACAAGGCTGCAATGTGACCCCCAGTATTTAGGTTGGACCCTCTGTTCTTTATCATGCTTCAATATGTTTTAGTGTAGTCAGTTTTTTATTTTTCTTCTTGCTATAGAGAAATTAGGTTTTTAATTTAATCAAGTTATGCCTCTTGCTCAGACCGATCTCTGGTATTATATAGAAGCTGCATTGCATGGAAACAGATTAAATTAATTATGTGCAAAGTTCGTACTTTATCATTCCTCTCAATCTTTTTTCTATTATCAAGTGTAAGTTATTCTCTTTCAGATAGATTACGAGTTTTGCGTTATGAGTGAAAAAGTATCGTTATGCTTCATAACGCTGCTTTTTTCCCTAACGCCGCTATTACAAGTCTTGTCAGAATAGGTGTACCGCACACCTTTTTGGCCGTCAAGCAACGTCAGTACCGCACTAACACCCATAAACTACCTATTAACCCCTAAAACGAGGCCCTCCCGCATCACAAACACTAAAATACATTTATTAACCCCTAATCTGCCACTCCGGACATCGCCGCCACTATTAAAATGTATTAACCCCTATTCTGCCGCGCCCCAACATTGTTGCCACTATAATAAACCTATTAACCCCTAAACCGCCGCCCTCCCACATCGCAATCCCTATTTAAAGATTATTAACCCCTAATCTGCCGTCCACTCACAACGCCGCTATAATAAACCTATTAACTACTAAACCGCAAGCCCCCCACAACGAAATATACTAAATTAAAATATTAACCCCTAAACCTCTGGCCTCCCACATCACTACATACATATATTAACCCCTAAACCTAACCCTAACGTAACCCTACGCCTAAGTCTAACCCTAACCATAACACCCCCTAACTTAAATATAATTAAAATAAATCTAAATAAACCTTACAATTATTACCAAAATAATTCCTATTTAAAACTAAATACATAATTACCTATTTAATAAAACCTAAGCTAGCTACAATATAACTAATAGTTATATTGTAGCTATCTTAGGTTTTATTTTTATTTCACAGGTAAGTTTGTATTTATTTTAACTAGGTAGACTAGTTAGTAAATAGTTATTAACTATTTACTAGCTACCTATTTAAAATAAATACAAACTTACCTGTAAAATAAAACCTAACCTGCCGTACACTAAAACCTAACATTACAATAAAATAAATTAAATTAATAGAATACAATTATCTAAATTGCAAAAAAATAAATAAACACTAAATTACAAAAAATAAAAAACGAAATTATCAAAAATAAAAACAAATTACTCCTAATCTAATAGCCCTATCAAAATAAAAAGCCCCCCCCCCAAATAAAAAAATCCTAGCCTACACTAAACTGCCAATGGTCCTTAAAAGGGCCTTTTGTGTGGCATTGCCCCAAAGAAATCAGCTCTTTTACCTGTAACCATTGCCCTGAAAAGGGCATTTGGATGGACATTGCCCTTAAAAGAGCATTTAGCTCTTTTACGGTGCCCAAACCCTAAGCTAAAAATAAAACCCACCCAATAAACCCTTAAAAAAACCTAACACTAACCCCCGACGATCCACTTAAACAGTTTTCGAAGACCGGACATCCATCCTCATCCAGGCGGCAGAAGACTTCATCCAAGCGGGCAGAAGTCCTTATCAAAGCCGGCAGAAGTCTTCATCCAAGCAGGCAGAAGTCCTCATCAAAGCCGGCAGAAGTCTTTATCCAAGCGGGCAGAAATCTTCATCCAGACGGCATCTTCTATCTTCATCCATCAGGTGCAGAGAAGGTCAATCTTCAAGGCATCCGGCGCGGAGCATCCTCTTCTTCCTATCATCGCTGGAAAATAAAGTTTACTTTAAGTGACGTCATCCAAGATTGCGTCCCTTACATTCCGATTGGCTGATAGAATTCTACAAGCCAATAGGAATTAAAGTGGAAAAATCCTATTGGCTGTTGCAATCAGCCAATAGGATTGAGCTTTCATCCTATTGGCTGATCCAATTTATTTTAATTATATTTAAGTTAGGGGGTGTTATTCTTAGGGTTACTTTAGGGTTAGGTTTAGGGGTTAATATATTTATGTAGTGTTAGTGATGTGGGAGGCCAGAGGTTTAGGGGTTAATAACCTTAGTATA